>NW_012273146.1:0-3395 GCF_000151885.1 Dipodomys ordii
CCTGGGCGCTGTCCCTCAGCTCTTCAGCTCAAGGCTAGTGCTCTACCACTTGAGCCACAGTGCCACTTCCGGCTTTTTTCTTTTTGCTTATGTGGAGCTGAGGAATTGAACCCAGGGCCTCAGGCATGCAAGGCAAGCGCTCTACCACGGAGCCACCTTCCCAGCCCCAATCTTACAATTTTAGATTATATTGAACATTATAATCAGAAACATTTAGGCACTCAGTGGGTGCAGATTTCTTGGCCTGTATACTTTCTGTATACTGGAAGTTTATAGGTTCTAAGTAGTATTGGGTCTTGAGAGCCTTATTAACTCTAAATATATCTAGTGTATTAGTACTGAAATACTTTCTTCTAAATAGTTTAAATATTGCTAATGCCAGAAATTATACCCAGATTCCCTTCCTCTTTGTCTAGTCCTTTCCCTAATGTAAAACAAAAAGTCCACTAAAATTAGCATATTATCATTTTATACCCTATATTAGCATAAATAGTTGTATAAATGGCATACTTTATACTAATATAAATACTAGTACATAGTATACTAATTATGCGATGTTTTTGTAATGGCTATTGAAATTTAAACTTAGAAGAATTCGAATTTTTGCCCCAAACAAGTGTTACAAGTACTTTTGAATCGAAATTCTTTTCAGATTGTTGCTAGGTACAGCACAAGCACAAATGACTTATCTAAAACACCCAGATGACAAGGAACAAAACAAAACAACGCAGACAGGAAGATTGGAATGTAACCTTACGGGAGGTATTTCCAGCGTTCTGTTTGCCCTTAAGGAAGATGGTGGAGGAAGTTTGCGCATGTGCAGCAGCGTCTCTAGGGCGGGGATTTCCGGCGCATTTTGCTTGCGTTCTGGGCAGTGATTGGTCTCGGTACAGCAGAGCGACAGAACCGGAAGCGCCGGTGTAGCTACACAGGTTAAGTCCCGGCGGCTTTTCCGTGCTTAGGTTTAACTTTGTAGATTCTGCTTTTACGGTGGTCGCCATGGGGGAAGGGGAGAAGTTTCACTACATCTACAGTTGTGACCTGGATATCAACGTGCAGCTGAAGATGTAAGAGACCGCTGGAATCAGGAGTGGGGTTGCTGGGCGGTTGGGACGGGCTGACGGGTCTGTCCGGGTGGGACGGGTCAGGGGCGGTGGAGACCGGGATGGGGGCAGCCGAGCGGGCCGTGGGCACAGAAAGTGTGAGCACCTGCCCTGCGAGCACAACGATGGCTACAGTGTAAGCCTTTGAAGTTACACGCCGTTGAAAAATACCGAGAACCTTTGGGTTTCAGTCTTTTGAGAGCTTATTACGAACTCATTTTATACACGAAGAAGTCAGGTTTTTACTAAAGTTATTCTCTGGCCGGTAATAAGTGTGGCATTCTTATTTTAGAACAGGCGGCAGAATTTAGAAAAAAGTAGGCACGGGTAGTTGTGGATCAGCATGTGGGTGTAGTGTTTACAGCTTGGGACACAGTAGAGGCTTGCATCAACAGTGTTCTGGCGGAGAAGTGGAGAGGGAATGACAGGATGTCACCCGTTGTAAAAGGATCAAGTAGATAAGAAAGAACGGTCCAGCAGGAAAATACCTTGGGGCACCATGTTTAAAGTAAAAGTCAAGAGCATGATAGCTGGAAATGAGAATAATGGAATTGATATATTAATGAGGAACAGGAGTAATCTTAAAAGAGCTCCAATTCTAGCTTTTTAAATTGTAGGTAAGAGTCTCACAAATGTATCTGCCTGGCTTTGGACCTTGACCTTTATATCTCATTTTCCGAGTAGCTAGGAATAAAAGAGGCTTGATCTCTGGGCTTTGGTGCTGTCCCTAAGCTCTTTAGCTCAAGGAGAGTGCTCTACCAACTTTGAGCCAGCACCACCTCCGATTTTCTAGTGGTTAATTGGAGATAAGAGTGTCATGGACTTTCCTGCCCAGGCTGGCTTTGAACTTCAATCCTCAGATCTCAGCCTCCTAAGTAGCTAGGATTGCATGCATGAGCTAGTGGTGTCCAGCTTATGTGTGTGTGTGTGTGTGTGTGTGTATACACACACATATATTTGTGTGTGTGTATATATATATTTAAAGACAGAAAACAGTCATAATGACATCCTTCTGTTCAGTTACTCACCAAGTTGTTGAATCTATCTGCTAAAACTTTCTATTCTGTTGTTCCAGTTGTATTTTATTCTTTTCCTATTGATGGAAAGTCTTGTCATTTTTAGTCTCATTTGTGTGTGTTTCTTGTACTCAGGATCAAACTCAAGACCTTGAGTGCTCGCTTATTCTTTAGCATTTTGGATAAAGAAAGGCTATCACTTGAGCCACACCTCTGTTTCCAACTTTTGCTGCTTAGTTGGAAATATGTCTTGTAGTTGTCTGCCCTGTTGATTTCAAACTATGATCCTGATCTCAGCCTTCTGATTACCTATGATTAATAGCTTAAGCCATCAGTACTCACCTTCAGTTAATAGATGTTTAACTTTGTTTTGTATCAGTCAAACAGTGGCACATAGTGGAATATTTCCAGAGATGATCACCTCAAAACTGTGATCAGAAACAGTTGAACAGCTGGGAAAAGTTACTCTTGCAGGCAGAGGAATTTTGGTGTGGCATTTTCATAGTGTCATAATTGACCAGGGCCTTCTTTGGCTGATGAGGATGCCCAAAGTTGAGAACCACATCTTGTGAGAATCTTTTTGCTGGTCAGAATTCTGTGGAGTCCTAGATGGTGCAGAGTTCAAATCAACCTGGAGAAACAGATTGCATATGGTTTATCTGTGGAATGATTTGCTGGTTTTGTGTGTGTGTGTGTGTGTGTGTGTGTGCGTGTGTGTGTGTGTGTTCAGGCTCATTTTAGGCATCTATCTGGGATGTAAGGTCTTTGTCTGAAGCCAGGTTAAGGGCTCCTGAAACTTTTACTTATCAAGAATATTGCCTTTGCCTTCTCTAGTTTGTATTCTCATTTCTATTACTTTGACCTTAGATAGTGACTTTGATATCTGAATCTCTGTTTCCTCATTTACAAAATGAGAACATGGTAAAAATGAAGAAAGAGTATATAACATGTTTCTACCTCTTTATTAAAGAAGTATGTCCAATTTTATTTCACGTGTCCTGTACATATCATGATTTATAGCACTATGTTTTATAATTTTAAGAAATGAGCAGATAGTACATGTACATAGAAAAAGGACAGAATACAAGATAATATTTAGTTAAAAGTAAATTTTTCTCCCAAGAAGCAGTAACTTAGCATTTTCTTTTAATGCTGTATTATTGATCGTGTACCCTTATTTCTGTGTTTTTTTTTGTTTTTTTTTTTTTTTTGTGGTCCAGTTGTGGGGCCTGAACTCTGGGCCTGGGCGCTGTCCCTCAGCTCTTCAGCTCAAGGC
>NW_012273147.1:0-977 GCF_000151885.1 Dipodomys ordii
CTCAAGTGGTAGAGCGCTAGCCTTGAGCTGAAGAGCTGAGGGACAGCGCCCAGGCCCAGAGTCCAGGCCCCACGACCGGACCCAAAAAAAAAAAAAAAGCTAGGGAACAGCACCCAGGCCCTGAGTTCAAGCTCCAGTACTAGCAAAAATACATATATACATACATACATCTATACATAAATTAATAATAAAACAGACATAGTTGCATTTGTAGGATAAGTGATGGGGCCAAAGTTCAAACTGTGTGACCATTGGACCAGTGTGGCTCTGGTGACCCTGTTAGGCCCAAATAGACACCTGGCCAGGTAGATCCAGGGTTCCCTACCTGCTGAGCCTCATCTTGGAAAGGGGTGGGATTACATTGTTCAGGGGTTAAATCTAACATGATCTTCCTATAGCCAGTGTTTTCTGAGTTTTGTTTCACTTTGTTTTGTTAAGATTTATGCACCCCCTGAGTTGCCAAGAGACTATCGGCCGGTGCATTATTTCAGACCCGTGGTAGCTGCAACTTCTGAGAACTCACACCTGCTTCAGGTGTTATCAGATTCAGCAGGAAAGGCAGTCCCTGATCCAGGCACACATAGTAGGCACCAACTGAATGCCTCCAAGCGGGGGGAACTGCTGGGAGAGACACCTGTCCAAGGTAAGTGCCCTGGTGACACTGAAATCATCACATTTAGAATAATCTGTCTTGTCAAAGTCGAAGTAGAAAGGTGTGGATTTCCTAATAAGATTCTTTACATGTTTTCTTTTCTTTTCATTTTTCCTGCCAGTCCTGGGGCTTGAACTCAGGGCCTAGGCACTGTCCCTTACCTTTTTCTCTTAAGGTTAGAGCTCTACCGTGCTCCATGTCCAGCATTTTGAAGGTTAATTGGAGTTAAAAAATCTCATGTACTGGGGCCAGGAAGGTAGCTCAGTGGTAGAGCGCTTGCCTTGCATTCATGAGGCCCTGGGTTCTATTCCTCAGCACCACATAA
>NW_012273148.1:0-3243 GCF_000151885.1 Dipodomys ordii
TGGGGGGGTGGGGGGTGGGGATCCTAAAGCTTTAACTGAGAGGCTGAGCACTATCTGTCAGTATTTTTGCTCAAGGCTAGAGCTCTACCACTTGAGACACAACCTACTTGCAGCTTTTGGTGGTTAGTTGGTGGTTAATTGGAGATAAAGAGTCTCAAGGACTTTCCTGCTGGGGCTGGCTTCAAACCAACACCCTAAGATCTCAATCTCTTAAGTAGCTATGATTATAGGCATGTACCACTATGACATCAATTCTTTAAATAAATATTCATTGTTTTCATTTTTCCCTCTTAGTAGGGGGGGAACACAAAACATAAAAGACCTCAAAGGAGAAAGTGGCCTTCTTTTACTAAATGAGATATTTCCAGTAGCATTTACATCCTGAGCAATGGATATGAGTTTGTGGGTGGGCAAAGGAAGTAAATGGAATGCTTCAAGACAGAATCGTATGTGGAGGAATGTAGCACAGTGGCACAGCCTGTCCAGGAAGCGACCAGTAAATTGCCAAACCCAAGAAATAATACCAAGAGATAAAACAAACAAGACTGATCATAAAGAACTATTTAAAGAGAGGTAATTAAAGTTTTATCCCTACAACATGAGGAAGTACCAAATTCTCACCAATGTGATCCTTCTCTTCTCTGAATATATACTTGCTGACATATCTTTGAGTAATTATGAGTAGAATAATTTTGTAATACCTTGACTCAACATAGGCGTGCATATGGAAATATATAAGTTTGAGTTTTGTGACACTACATTTTTATGTATCTAAAAGAAAGATGAGAGACACTGTAACTCTCATGTGGAACTCATTGGGAGCTATGGCCATTTATCATACCTGGTTTTGCTTGCTTTAAAGATTCGTTCATTGTAGAAGTTATTTGTAACAAAATAGATAGCCAATAGAACTAAATTTCTTTAACTTCTTTCTGTTCCTACTGCCATTTTCAGGCCTTTACTAACTCTTCATATTAATTTGTTATCACCCAATTGGATCTTTTCCTTGTCTTCTTTTATTTTTTGTCTGTGATGGGGCTTGAACTCTGGGCTTGGGCACTGTCTCTGTGCTCTTCATCTCAAGGCAAGCACTCTACTGCTTGAGCAACAGTGCCACTTCCAGTTTTCTAGTGGTTTATTGGAGATAAGAGTCTCATAGATTTTCCTGCCCGGGTTGGCTTTGAACCATGAACCTCAGATCTCAACCTCCTGAGTAGCTAGGATTATAGGCGTGAGCCACTAGTACCCAGACTGGATCTTCTCCTTATCTTCAGTACCCTACACTACATCTCTCTCTGTAGGCATGCCCACTACACACACACACACACACACACACACACACACACACACACACTACTCTTTACACTGAAATCAGAGCAAAGTTTCTACAGTAACATTTGGTATCTCTGCTGCCTAGAGCAATGTTTCTCTGCTTTTAAAATTCATGACTCAGAATACAAACATGTTATATCTCATTTTAGTGTCTATATTTAAAATACATCACCCATAAAGGAAAAAAAGACATGGCAACATTTTCTGTGGCTTGTTACTCTACTCTCTTTTTCTTTGTCTTTTGAAATGTTACACAAGAGCCCGCCTTCCTCTTCTCAAGAATCACCAGGCAATGTGGGAGTGTGCATGATGTTTGAAATGTGAGGCTTAAACACTTTGTAGTGAATATAAGAAATTAATATTATGACACTTGGAAGTGCTTTCTGGTAGTATTGAAATGTGAATAACGTACAAACAGAATTGCTCTTGGTAAAGAATTAGCCTATGAATTCTGACCAGAAGATAAATGGCTAAAAAATTTATGGATAGAACAGGGTAACAGTGGCTCACATGTCATCCTAGCTACTCAATAAGCTGAGATCTGAAAATTGAGGTGTGAATCCAAGCCTGTAAGATTCTTTTCCACAATTAATCACCAAAAAGCTGGAAATGAAACTGTGGCTCAAGTGATAGAGCAAATATCCTTGAGTAAATAAGATCAGGGATAACACGTAGGCCTCAAGTTCAGCCCCAGATTAGCACCTTCCCTCCCCAAAATAGTACATGGATAAAAAAATCTAAACAATATAGTACAGAAATCAGGGAATATAATTTACAAAGCAATATTTAGTTTTAGAATTATTGGATTTTAATACAAAAATATAAAATATGAAGAGAACAAATATTCATCTGATTAATCATGTAGCAATCATTAGACTAAATATTTTATATAAATTTTCTCTTTTCTTTCGTATAATGAGACTATACATAATCATTTTTCCAATTATATATACAGAAAACTAAAAATTGAGTTTAAGAAACTTCCAATATATTAAATCATAAGTTGGAGAGTCAGGAGAGTACGGATCAGAATTCGGATTGGACTAGATTTCAATGTCCTGATTTTTTCCAAATATACTACAGTTGCCAACACACACACACACACACACACACACCACAGTATAGAATAGAAACTGGAAGAACCATGCCTCCTGTGTCTGGGCTGTCATCTGCAAAAACCAATAAAAGGTCAATATTTGCTCAAATTATAAAGATATGTTTATCCCAATCATTTATAAATGGCTGGTTCTCAACTCATTGGCTATGTTTATCAGCCAGCTGGTCAGTGGCCAATATTAGCTATTATTTAATCAGATATTTTTCTAGATTTCAATGAGCAGATGGCTGACATATAGAGATTTTAGGAAAGCCTGTGTTGACCCATGTGGAATGAGAAGGATTTTCTGAATGTGTATGATTGATGGAGCTCTACTTTAAGATCATGGTTTCCAGAGTAACCAAGATTTTCACTGCAATTTGCAACTACTCAATGCAGGATTATGATTAGCTATTGGAAGTTTAGTTCTATTGTATTAAAAAAAGAATAGATATCTACTGAGAAAGGCACAGTTCTAGAAAAAAAAATCCCCAACTCTGGTGAGAACTAAATTGAAAGAAAAACTTTCCTTAAAATGTGCTGCAGTATTTTCACAATAAAAAATGTGCTGCTGTTTGTTCTCCTTCATTTTAATACATTATGAACCCAAGTTAATATGTGTGGTGTGTATGTGTGTGTGTGTGTGTGTGTGTGTGTGTGTGTGTGCATTGTACAGTGATGATAGATGGTAACTGAAGAAAGGGGTCTGGAGAAGTAGGATTGAATTTAGGATTGGGTTTTAAGTAAAATTTTAATTTTTAAAATATTTGTTTTACTTATTAGTTTTTTCTAAAGCATTCTTTTTTTTTTTTTTT
>NW_012273149.1:0-1990 GCF_000151885.1 Dipodomys ordii
GCATGCAAGGCAAGCGCTCTACCACTGAGCCACCTTCCCAGCCCCCCGGCTTTTTTTTCCTGCTTATGTGGTGCTGAGGAATCGAACCCAGGGCCTTAGGCATGCAAGGCAAGCGCTCTACCACTGAGCCACCTTCCCATCCCACCTTATTTTATACTTGATGCTTATGTACCTGATGGAAGGAAGTGCCTGCTAGATCAGTTAGTCTAGTCAGCTAACAGTGTTAGTATTTTAAGAGCCAATAATTTTCATTCCCTATATTTATGTGTTCTGAATCTTTTGTCATATTATGCTTAACCATAGGGCTCATCTGTCAAGTAGTATGTTTAAGAAAATAGTTTTGCTTTGGGTAATAATTTCATGAGATTGTAGGTTATATTTGAGAGCAATCTTTAGTGAGCTTTCATTGTTTAAATTGTGTATGAAATATAAGATTAGTTTTTTTAAACCTTAATCATTTTCTTTGAAAAATTTTGGCCAATATTTTATTAAATTACTTTTACTAAATCCTTCTATATCTGTAAAATTAGGGGATTAGATTAGATGATATTTGATGTCTTTCCAATTCCAAGGCTTAATATTCTATCTTTGGCTTATCAAAACAACTCAGAGATGAACTTGTAATCAAGTTGTTTGTCCCACAGGTGATCATATCATGACATCTCACAACTCACAAAAAGATGAAAAAAGACAGAATAGATTTCTTTCTTAGGCTCCTATGATCATTATTTTAAAACTATTCTGTTACAAAATACATAGTTTTTGTAGAAAATATGTGTGGAAATGAAGCAAAAAATGAATGGACCTAATTCCCCTCTGCCTGATTTCTCGTACTTAATCCTGGTATATATAAATTTAAAAGTTAGATTTTTTTCAAAACTTTCTTAATGTTTCTCTTATAAATATGTGTATATGTATTTTCCTTCACTTCAGAGTGCCTACTATATAACAAGGACTATTTTAAGCAGTAGAGAGAATAGACAACAATATGTAGCTATGTCAAAGATGAAATGTCTCTGTTAGAGCTTACAGGGAAGATTATAGACAAACGTAAGAATTTCAGTTAATGCAAGGAAATGGCATTAGTAGTTCTGAAAGATAGAAGCGGAGGGATATGCAGTGTCTTCATAGGTTGGCAGACCTCTGTGGAGGTAACATTTGAACTGAGTTCTGAATGACTTGAATGAGAGCCCTTGAAAAGAATAGCATTCTGGTAGATATAACAGCAAATAAAGGAACAGACTGTCAACGTTGAAAAATCAGAAACAAAATGGCCAGTGTCCCAGAGACATAGTGAAGAGGAGAATGGTGTACAATAAAGTCATAGGTTTGGCATGGGCTAAGCCATAATGGATTTAAAGGCTTTAAAGGAGTCTAAATTGTATATGAATCATACTACACATATTAGACAACTTGTTTCTTTCCCTTCCCTTTTTCTTTTTGGTTGTACTGAAATTTGAGTTCTGGGTGTTAACACTTGGTAGGCTGGTACTTTCCATTGGAGATAAACCTCCAGCTCTGCTTTTTGGTGGTTACTTTAGAATGCAGCAAAGTAGCTGAAGTTAACAGGTTTGAGACACCAGAGCTGAGCTGCAACTTGTTTTTATCATGAGCAATTTCTCTGTATCCTGATATTAAGTACAAAGATAGAGTTTAAAAATTGCAGTCTCCACTGGTCCCTTTCTCATTGTATATAAATGCTAAAATTTCTGCTATCATAAAATTGTTGGACTCTATTCTCTTTTAGCTCCTCATCAACCAAGGCATTCATTGTATTTTCTTTTTTTCTTTTGGGGGTCCGGTCATGGGGCCTGAACTCTGGGTCTGAGCACTATCCCTCAGCTCTTCAGCTCAAGGCTAGCGCTCTACCACTTGAGCCACAATGCCACTTCCAGCTTTTTTTTTCTTTTTGCTTATGTGGTGCTGAGGAATTGAACCCAGGGCCTCAGGCATGCAAGGCAAGCGCTCTACCACTGAGCCACCTTCCCAG
>NW_012273150.1:0-1691 GCF_000151885.1 Dipodomys ordii
TGGGGCTTGAACTCTGGGCCTGGGCACTGTCCCTGAACTCTTCAACTCAAGGTGAGTGCTCTACCACTTGAG
Organism: Dipodomys ordii; assembly: GCF_000151885.1. NCBI lineage: Eukaryota > Metazoa > Chordata > Mammalia > Rodentia > Heteromyidae > Dipodomys > Dipodomys ordii. The sequence goes on from NW_012273150.1 coordinate 73, forward strand.
CCACAGTGCCACTTCCAGTTTTCTGGTGATTAATAGGACATAAGAGTCTCACAGACTTTGCTGTCCCAGCTGGCTTTGAATTGTGATCCTCAGATCTCAGCCTCCTGAGTAGCTAGGATTACAGGCATGAACAACTGGCACCTGGTTTGTTTTAATTTTTTTAAATTAACTATTATGTTGATATGAGAGAATCATTAGTTTTTTTAAATTTTTTATTGTGATTAAGTGATTACATAAATTTTACAAATTTCATAGTATTGTGAGACAGTGATACTTAGTTAAAGGCACAAACACATTCTAACCTTCATGAGGCAAATTGTCATTATTGTGGTCTAAAAGGTTTGTGAATTCTATGAGCTTTGACAATACAGCTATTTCTTCCACATCAGCTGATAGGAACATTTCTTTCCTTTTGCTTAGTGTTAGCAGTTCCCTCTATCCCTCTTATTACCTGCCCCCGTCACTGCCCTTGAGTTGCTTTGTTTTTATCAATGTCCAGTGCAGCTGATGGGTCCCTCTGTTGTATGTTTCCCCGTTTCCCTCTGATTCTGTGTCTTTCTCCTAGTTTCCCTCAGATGTGTGCATATATACCCTATATTGGTCAGCAGCATGGGGTCATTTAGTAATGCTATGACATTGTGGAGGCCTGTTTCTCGAGTCCTGTTTACTTTGTCATACCTCCTTACATTTTGTATTTAACATCCACATATCAGGGAGACCATGTGCCGTTTGTCTCTTTGCTCTTGGCTTACTTCACTCAAAATGATTTTTTCTAGTTCCACCCATTTCCCTGTGAATGCCATTAGTTTGTCCTTTCTAATATTCCATTGTATATAGGTATCACAGTTTTGGGATCTATTCATCTGTCGTGGGGCATCTGGGTTGTTTCCATATCTTGGCTATTGTGAACAGTGCTGCAATGAACATGGAGGTGCATGTATCCTTGTATCCTGGTTCCTGTTGCTCAGGGTAGATGCCTAGGAGTGATATGGCTGGGTTGTAAGGGAGGTCTATATTTCTATATTTAGTTTTCTGAGGTATGTCCAGACTGCTTTCCAAAGTGGTTGTATTAGTGTACATTCCCACCAGCAGTAGGATTCCTCTTTCTCCGCATCCCCTCCAGCATTTGTCAATGGCTGAATTTAGGATGCGGGCCATTCTGAGAAAGAATCATTAGTTGTTTATTATTATTATTATTATTATTTGCTAGTCCTGAGACTTGAACTCAGGGCTGCGCACTGTCCTTGAGCTTCTTTTGCTCAACAATAACAGTCTACCACTTGAGCCACAGTGCCACTTCTAATTTTTCTTATGTGGTGCTGAGGAATGGAACTCAGGGCTTCATGCATGCTAAGCAAGCACTCTATCACTAAGCCATATTCCCAGCCTAAGAGTACATTTCTTTTTGAATAATGTCACTCCTTTCCTTACTCTTCCTCAGTTTTCCCCTCCTATTTCCACCCACAAGTTGTATAGTTCATTTTCAACATAATGTCTAGTATCACTACTGTTTTGTTGTTTTTTTTTTTGGGTCCGGTTGTGGGGCCTGAACTCTGGGCCTGGGCACTGTCCCTCAGCTCTTCAGCTCAAGGCTAGCGCTCTACCACTTGAGCCACAGC
>NW_012273151.1:0-1449 GCF_000151885.1 Dipodomys ordii
TTTTTTTCTTTTTGCTTATGTGGTGCTGAGGAATCGAACCCAGGGCCTCAGGCATGCAAGGCAAGCACTCTACCACTGAGCCACCTTCCCAGCCCTACATTTTTTCTTTTACTGTTACTTTTTTTTTTCTTGTGATAATCCTGGGGCTTGAACTAAGGGCTTGGATGCACTGCCCTTGAGCTTTTGTGCTCAAGGATAGCACTGTACTATTTTGAGCCACAGCTCCACTAGGGCTTTTTTGGTGGTAAATTGGACACAAGAATTTCAGGGACCATACTGGCTGGGCTTCAAACCATAGTACTCAGCTTTCAGCCTCCTGAGTAGCTATGATTATAGGCTTGTGCCAGTAGCACCCAGCTTTGTTACAGAATTCTTGAACACTGTGTATACACATTACTACTTCCAAATTATAGAGATCCAAATGATTGAGATCCACTACACAGTAGTAGCACATTATTATATTATTAGTAACTGCCATATATTATTTAGCACATTATATCATAACAAAAACTGACAGTTGTATTTCAATAGAATTGGTTTTCTTTCCCAAACTATAATTTCCATTCTATGTATTAAAACACTAGCCTAGGACCAGGTTTCACTAGTTGTCCAGAAGAACTTGTAGCACAAAAATAGGTTAAGAATCTCAACATTTTGTGCCAGTTATTTCATTCTGCCTTTATTTCTGTCCTTACCTGTCATGTCTCTTACAAACATCCTAAAGTTTCTTCTTACTTCCTGATGTCCTTTCCTTACATGTGTTACTTAAGTAGTCAGACTTTCAAATTATAAATCCTATTAAGTTCTGATCTCTTTAATAAGAATCCTTTTAAGTTTCTACTTCTAAATTAGGAACCCGACTATATTTTCCTTACATATTTGACAGTGACCTTAAGTCCCCTGTCTAGGCCTTTCATCCCTTTCCATAGTAGTTCACAATTCCTTTTTTTTCAATTATCAAGTTTTTCCTTCAGTATCTATCCATAAAGAGACTATACTCTCCAATAAAACTTAATTAAAAAATAAAATGAAATATTACAAAAAAGAGATTATACTTTTATGAAGGTTAGCCCAAATCTGTCCAATTCACTATCAATACCCAGTGGCTAGCATGATTCTGAGATTCAGTGAGAATTCAATAAATACATTATTTGCTATTCTCATGTTCCTTGCTTTTACTTACTCTATAGATGCACACTACAAATAGTTTATTCAAAGAATTTCCATAGTACTGACCATTTTGATTCTGTGTGTGTGTGTGTGTGTGTGTGTGTGTGTGTGTATGGCTCTGTGTATGTGTGTGGGAGTGCAGTTACTAGGATTTGAACTTTTTTTTGGGGGGGGTCCAGCTGTGGGGCCTGAACTCTGGGTTTGGGCACTGTCCCTCAGCTATTAAGCTCAAGACTAGCGCTCTACCACTTGAGCCACAGCACCACTTCCGGCTTTTTT
>NW_012273152.1:0-1832 GCF_000151885.1 Dipodomys ordii
CCTTCCTTCCCTTCCTTCCTTCCTTCCTCTCTCTCTTTCTCCTTTCTTTCTTTCTTTCTTTCTTTTCTTTTCTTTCCTTTCTTTCCCCTTATTCCCTCCCTCTTCCTTCCTTTCTTCCCTCCCTCCCTTCCTTCCTTTGCTGTCTTAGTGCCTTGCTGGTACTGGGGCTTAAACTCAGGGCCTACATACTATCCTTTAACATTTTTGCTAATATTTTAGTCCAACCTTCACCTCCAGCCTTTTTCTGGATAAATGGAGATAAAAATCTTGGTCTTTTCTGCCTGGGTTTGCTTCAAATTGGGATCCTCAGATCTCTGTTTCCTGAGTAGCTAGAATACAGAGATGAGCCACTGACACCCTACTTTCTACTCTTACTTTCAATGAATTAGACATAAAACTAAAGAAAGACAATTTCCCAACCTGCAGAAATCCCACTCTCTGTTAATATTATTGCAGAAAATTGAAATCATGAACATCCAAATGCACTTTTGCAGCTCTCTTGACCAGCCAGCAAGTGTTTGACAGCATTATGGCACATAATCTGTATTTGTACAGATAACTATAATAGTAGTTACCATTTATTTCCTATTTTATATCTAATCACTATTTTTCTTTGATATTAGTTTCTTTGTAATTTATTATCTTTGATTTCTTTTTTTAAAAATTATTTTTAAGTGGTTGTGCAAAGGAGCTGCCATTTAACAAAGGAGTTGGTTATTGTCTAAATAGAGCAAATAAGAAAGATGTAAAAGACCTTGGGCTTATTAGTGGAAAGGCCTGTTAACCAAATATCATTCATTTTAGTTCTTAGAGATGAGCTAACCACAAACTTCTTTCCAAATTGCACTAGAGAAAGGAAAGAAATACTCTGGGCAATTTAAGGTAGCTGAAAGATTTCATTTGTAAAGACAATGGTGTTGGATCCTGCCCTGTAATGATGAATTTTCCCAAGATAAATCTATTCTTTCCTAGCAAGGGATAGCATAAGGATGTTGGGAGAAGAAGCTACCAAGGATGTGGGAGTGAAAAGTAGTGACATGGAGGATTTTCACCACATAAATAACACAGTCAGAAGACAAGCAACACAGAAAAGATAACCAGGGATTTAGAATTTGGTATATATGCCAACCTTCAATTTAACTCTTACATAAGATCATGAGGAGATAATATTTACTAATTTTGTATATTAAATACAGATAGATACCTGGTAGGTTGTGTCTAAAAAATGCATTTACTCAAAAAATGAACACTTATTTCCTTCAAGATGACTTCTCTGAGTAAGTTTATTCTCTGAGGAAAATTGATACTTTGTAAAGGCCAGAGAATCACATAATATTAGAGAAAAATAGTCATAAAATACAAGATAGCAGACTCTTAGGAACAACAACAAAAGAAAATATAAGAAATAAAATAATTTAAAGACTATACTGTACTAGCAAATAAGAATGCTGTGTCTCATACCAGACACTGTACTAAGTAAGAAATGCAAAGATGACCCACCTTGGAAAATAATTCACATATTCTTATTTATAATTGTGTTAAGTACTATTAGAAAAGACATTTATATTCTTACCTGGGTTATTCCATTGCCATGAGAACCAAATGAGAGCATCACAGAAGGATTGTTCTTTGAAAAATTACCTTGTTCTGCACAGCACCAGTAACTCCTGCCTCTAACCATAGCTATTTAGGAAGCTGAGATCTGGAGAGTCAAGGCTCAAGGCCAGCTAGGGGAGAAAAGTTTGTTAGACTTCATTTTAAAATAACAGCAAAAGAGGGATTGTGTGTGTGTGTGTGTGTGTGTGTGTGTGTGTGTGTGTGTGTGTGTGTGT
>NW_012273153.1:0-1169 GCF_000151885.1 Dipodomys ordii
CTCAGGAGGCTGAGATCTGAGGATCACGGTTCAAAGCCAGCCCAGGCAGGAAAGTCCGTGAGACTCTTATCTCCAATAAAACCACTTGACAACCGGAAGTGGCGCTGTGGCTCAAGCGGTAGAGCGCTCGCCTTGAGCTGAAGAGCGCAGGGACATCACCCAAAGCCAGAGTTCAAGACCCACAACCGATTAAAAAAAAAAGACCCAAACTTGCCAGGCGCTGGTGGTCACGCTTGTAATCCTAGCTACTCCTGAGCCAGAGATCTGAGGATTGTGATGTGAAGCCAGCCTGGGCAGGAAAGTCCAAGAGACTCTTACCTCTAATTAACAAGCAAAAAGCCAGAAGTGGAGCTGTGGTTCAATTGGTAGAGTGATGGCCTTGAGCAAAAAGCCGGCAAGAGAGCAAGAATGGAAGGCCCTGAGACAAGCCCTAATACGAGCACAAAAACAAATGAAAACCTGAGTGCTCGTATGAGCAGAGACGAGCTGGGTACTTGAGTTAACATCTTCCTTCCGCACCTTGAGTCGACAGGCCGATGGGAGGAGCACCTGGCTGCTCTCACTGAGCCAGCAGCTAGACCAGGCCACTGGGGCCAGCCTGCCTGGAGCGCTCAAAGCACCTGGGTGTGTGCACAATCTGGGCTGCACTGGCGAGGACAGAGCACCTGCAGTCCGTTCTTCATTGATGGACGATGAGGAAGAAGGTGGCGTTCCTGCACTGCTGGCTGAGAGCACAGGAGCAAACACATTCATTAGCAGCAGCTGCTGTTTTGATAGGACTGATTGTATTGACACTACTAAATGACCTTTGATTGCTCAACAGTGATACTTAGGTAGCACAGCTTTGTTTGTGTGCCTGGGGAGCACTCGCTTTCTCAGGGAACTATAGTGAAACCCATCTGAAGAGAGAGAGAGTCACCAGGCAGGCGGTGCTCGGAAATCAAGATGCCACCTGAAAAATAACAGAAGGAGCAAAAAAAAAAAAAAAAAAAAGCTGTTGCTGGAAGCAGAGACACAAGGCCAGCTCCTAGTGTGATGTAACCCAGCGTGACCACCATCGATCACGTGACCCCGTCTAGCTCAGCGCCACCTGCAAGATTCCCTAATGTCGCCACAAGCCGGTGGCTCTCATTTGTACTAGCTCCTCAGGAGGCTGAGATCTGAGGATC
>NW_012273154.1:0-1027 GCF_000151885.1 Dipodomys ordii
ATGTATATACGTATTTGGCCATCCTGGGGCTTACACTCGGCCTGAACGCTGTTCCTGAGCCTCTGCTCAAGGCTATCATTCTACCACAGCGCCACTTTTGCCTTTTTTTGAGTTGTACATTGGAGATAGTCACAAGAACTTTCCTGTCCCAGCTGGCTTTAAAACCACAATCTTCAGATCTCAGCTACCTGAGTATCTAGGATTATAGGCATGAGCCACTGTGCCTGGCAAGTTGCCATTCTTGACTCCCCTTTCCTTACTCTCCAAGGAAGTTTTCAATGCTAGGTATTAAATCCAGGGCCTTGTGCTACTGAACTCTTAACAGCTATCCTGAGCTCAGATAGCTCCTATTTAAACAATATAGGCTCATTTGGTATTTGAATTGATGAGATAGCAGGAAGATAGCAGGAGATACTTGCCCATTACTGAAGTAAGCTTGAAGAGGGAATTGTCAACCGTCATCTGTGCTCTTGATAAGTAGACATTTTTAAACTCTTGTTTTCTACATCAACTGTAGAACAAAAGCATGGTATTAAATGCTATTGTACATTAAAAACTGTTCAAAACACTTCTAGAAATTGGCAACAAAAGCTCTTAGCACTCAGGAGGCTGTGAGCTGAGAAACTAGTTTGAAGCAAGCTCGGGCATAAAAATCCTCAGACTCCCATTTCTAAAATAACCAGCAAAAGGCAACACTGGAGGAGTGGCTCAGGTGGTAGAACACCAGCTGAGCAAGCTTGAAATCCTAAGTAAAAACCTCAGGAGGTGGGCACTGGTGGCTCACACCTGTAATCCTAGCTACTCAGGAGGCTGAGATCTGAGGAACACAGTTCATAGCCAGCCTGGGCAGGAAAGTCATGAGACATCTCCAATTAACCACCAAAAAACTGGAAGTGGTACTGTGGTGGCTCAAGTGGTAGAGCACTAGTTTGTTTTTTTTTTGTCGGTCGTGGGGCTTGAACTCTGGGCCTGGGCGCTGTCCCTCAGCTCTTCAGCTCAAGGTGAGCGCTCTACCACTTGAGCTACA
>NW_012273155.1:0-2714 GCF_000151885.1 Dipodomys ordii
CCTCACCCTCCTCCTCACCCTCCTTCTCCTCCTCACCCTCCTTACTCTCCTAACCTTCCTCCTCCTCACCCTCCTAACCCTCCTCCTCCTCCTCCTTCTTCTTCTTTTCTCCTTCTGCATTTTAGGTAAGTGACCAAACCTGCCACATTGGAACCTCTTGAGTTGGGCCTCTGGCCTAGGACTGTAGTTATAATGCCTTCAGCTATGCATAGGTAAGAGACATCATTGTTTTATCCTCAGTCACAAACCTAGAGCCTAGCATGTGGTCAGTAACCACCAATTATTTCTTGGAGAATGAATTCTCCTCACTAAAGATAACTAATTTACCTTTCCCTTTGTAATATGTTATAAGAGCTATATGAAAAATATTTTTAATTTGGGGCATATAAATAAAAATCTGTAAATAAAATACCCATGTGTTCATTAGGAGAGGGAAAATATAACAGATGAGAATAAAAACTTAAAGGATCTGATCAATTCTACCCAAGCAAAAGATACTGGCGTACAAGGAAGATGGCATCCCTGAAAAAGCACTACTAGTCAGATTCTTAAGGGATAAACAATATTTGAATTCAAATTCCAAAGAAAAATAAGAGCAGGGAGTTACTGATCAACAAACAAGCACACATCAGTATTAGAAGGCCTTATTGAAAAGAGTTTCAACGCAGAAATTTACTACAAATTAAAACTCATGCATTAAAATATAGGAGGACTTTTTTAAAACCTGAGAGATTTTAAAACACATGGACAGGATGGAAAACTGTCCATCTTCCCATGAAATATTTAAAGTTGCATGTATTTTGTATATAATTTTTTTCAAAATCTGAAATTAAAAATATCTATTAGCGTTGTCACTCCTACCTAGTCTTAAAAGAAAATAATACTTCAGATGTGTACTTTAAAAAAATCAGTGACCATGCTGCTCTCGATGTATTTCTTCTCAGTGGGATTTTGAAAGCACAAGTGCTGGCTTCAGAGGAAACATACCTGTTGTCTGTTGTTCCTGAACAGGGATCTTCCATACCAGGGGAAGGAGCGAGAGAAGCAGAGTCAGGAGCTCTTCCCTGCATGTCAGCGCCTATGTCAGAAACAAGGGAGTCCTCTAATTTGTGCTAAGAGCACATATTAGACACATCCATGTCTAATACCTTGTCTTAAATTGAACTAAAACACCCTTTTTCTTTAAAGGCTGTACTTGAGAACCTAAGAATCAAAATAATCCATCTTAAAGATAAATTAAAACAGAGACGCTTTTCCATTTATAAGCTTTTCCTATGACAAGAATGTAACACTATGTGGCAGTACTTAACACATTCTTGTTGGTATTTCCAAAAGTAGCTGCCATTACCACCATGCACTTGAAAGAATTCCTCACCTATGAAGAAAACAGATTTGTTAGGTGAAAATGAAAAGTTAAGCCCTATTAAACAACAAAATAATAACTCAATGTTACTGGGAAAATGTAAGACTTCATGCAGTTAAATATAACACTCAGGAAATATAAAATTTTATACACACACACACACACACACACACACACATATATAAAATTTATTAGTGAAGATGATTTTACATGTTTATCAACTGCACGCGACAGCCAGAGGACTTCCTGTCTTACCCTTTCTGGAGTAAGTGGTCCAAGCTGGAGAAGGCCCCCTCATTTGGTCCATAAAATACATACACACAAACAAGAACAATAGAAGGTATGCAGTGTAAGTCAGTCCTCTAGCTGTTCAGATATTCAATTTAGGAAGTCAGAACAAAGAACAGTCATTATCAGAAATATAGAAGGAGGAGGAGAACCAGGGAGCTACACGCAGGACATTGAATAACCAATTAAATCAGGAGTTATTCCTCTCATCAAGCTGTGGGGATGGGGTCAGAAGAAGAGACAGTGTTAAGGCAAGGTCACAAAAGTCCACTAGAGAGAGAAGATGACCATCTAAAGTACTCTGACAACAGAAGTGGAAAAGGAGATATATTTGAGAAACTGAGACAGAACTGATACAACTTTACAGTTGGTTTTCTTTGAGGCAAAAGAAATCATTTTTTAAAGATCTAAAAAGTTTCTGTTTTAAGCTATTAGGTAGCTGGCAATGTTCTCCAAAACAAAAAATTTAGCAGTGGTCCTGGGTTGGGGAAAAGATGAATTCACCTTTTAGATACATGGTGTCTGAGACGCCAGTTTGATACCCATATGGGAAGCTTTTTAATAGAGATGATCTATGGATCTGGAACCTAAACAAAGAATATGGATAAAAAGACTTGAGAGGTACTGGTGTAGGTAGGGGTTGGGGACTGAGGCGGGGGGGGCGGGGGTGTAGGGATGGGGGAGAGTCCAGGACATATGTGAGGAATCCCAGGGAAAGTGAGGAAGACAGAATGATGAGAACAGGGGAGTGCTTGTGGACTGAAGGATGGACAGTGCTGAAGGGAAGCCTGCAAAGAAGACTGAAAAGTAAATCCTAGAAGAGAAGTGGAACCAGAGAAACCAAAGAAAGTAGTGCAAGAAGAAAGAATAGTTAACCGGGTAAAAAGCTATTGTTCTTGCAAATAAGGGAAACCATGGGACCTATGTTTCTTTGGGCCTCGCTTACTTCACTTCATATAATTTTTTCCCAAGTCTTTCCATTTCCTAACAAATGGGGCAATGTCATTCTTTCTGATGGAGGCATAGAATTCCATTGTGTATATATACCACATTTTCTTGATCC
>NW_012273156.1:0-1767 GCF_000151885.1 Dipodomys ordii
GCGCTCTACCACTTGAGCTACAGCGCCACTTCCGGTTTTCTGGTGGTTTTTTTATTGGAGATAGGAGTCTCACACTCTTTCCTGCCCGGGCTGGCTTTGAACCACGATCCTCAGATCTCAGCCTCCTGAGTAGCTAGGATTACAGGCGTGAGCCACCAGCGCCCGGCGTTAAGAATTTTGTAAGCAGTCAAAATGTGCCTATCACACTTTACTTCTGTGACACAAGGCTACTTTGTTACAAAAACCTGTTTATGTTTATGTTTCCTCACTTGGAAAGTGGATTTAATAAGTATACAAGGTTGTCAAAGGATTACACATAGTAATGTATGTAAACAAGTAATTATGGCATATGGCTAGAGTAAGTACACATTTAATGTTGCCCATGATACATAATTATTAGACATCTCACCAGCCACACTTGATGCTAGAAGACAATTGAAAGATCGTTTCAGTTACAACCAAACAAATAAGCAAATGGGAATATGGAATATAAGCATTTTCAGATATTCACAGTCAAAAAAAATCTGTCTCCCTCTAATCTATAATAATAATACTGATGAGCATTATTTCACCAAAATAAGGAAATAAGCCAAGAAAGAGAAAAACCATAAGATTTAGGGAAAAAAATCAGTGGAATGCCCAGCAGCAAGTAAAGGAAGATGCAGAGACGATAGTTGGACAGAACACCAAGAACAAGCTTATTTGTAAGGCAGGACGCAGAAGACAATCACAAGTGAGATTCTCCCCTCTGTGTGCCATCATTTGAACCTGAGGACTGAATGACCAAATAAAGCCCAGCCTAAATTCTCATAGGCATGTGATTTATTGAAGCATATCTGGATTCTTTATGTGCCAATCTGACTCTTGGTTTGATCTACACTTAGAAGTTCAAGGTGGGCTATAGAGAGCTTATAAGCACAGAAGACACAAAGAAGCCTTCCCCTCTGTTCCTCCTGGACATCTACAACACAGTCCCGCTGCATGGCCCTTAGGTACCCCAACTGTGGTAACCCCTGTTTCTCAGCCGTTGTTCTCTCATGATCCACCCTATCCACACACCCCACCCCTATTTTGAAAACTTTTAGGAAAGCTGAGGAAAACTACGACCTTGTGATTGAGAATCAGTTGGATTTTCTTGGAATTTTTCATTGTAGAGTGATCCAATTGCCTTTTCCTACTGGGTTTGTGCTTGCTACTCAGATTTAAAAATTAAATAGTCCAGCTCCAATGGCTCACACATGTAATCCTAACCAGTTATGAAGCTGAAATCATTGTTCAAAGCCAGCCTCAGCAGAAAAGTCTTTGAGACTCTTATCTCTGGAAGTGACACTGTGGCTCAAAGTGGTAAAAGGCTAGCCTTGAAAGAAAAGCTCAGAGATAGCACCCAGGCCATGAGTTCAAACCCACAACCAACCAAAAACAAACAAAAATAAACAGTATCTTATTGAAGGATATGCAGAGGCAGTGCATCTAAACAAGGAAATATCATAATAAACAATTAGGAAGGGACACAGATCTACTTCTAAACTGTTGCTAAATATTTTATGTGATTGGTATATACACATGTTTCTTTTTTTAATTATTCTTCAGAATATACATACTATACTATTACTGTGCTAAGAAGATCAGTAGTGACAGTTACAAGTAATCAAAGGAATAAAGACAAAAGATCAGCATTATTTACCATAGCTAAGATATGGAACCAACCCAGATGCCCCTCAGTAGATGAATGGATCAAGAAAATGTGATATATATACACAATGGAAT
>NW_012273157.1:0-1874 GCF_000151885.1 Dipodomys ordii
CCCCGACCTCTCCTGGCCTCCCCCGGCCTCCCCCAGGCTCCTCCAGCCTCCCCTAGCCTCCTTCACTCTTCCTGAAGGCACAGGGTCTCCCAGGCACCAAACGCCGTTAGAGAGAGGAGCACACGGGGTTTTCTGTAATTCTCCCAGCCATCCTCTGCTCACAAACCCCACAGCTTATGAGCAAACTGAGGCACAGAGTGGGCAAGTCACAGATTAGGCAGAGTCCGTAGTCCAGTGCAGAAATCTCCTCTGAGACGCATGGTCCCTGCTGCACTCACTGTGGCACATCGACTGCGCCCTTCACCTGTCCCAGGCTCTGCCACGGCCCCTGACCCCAGCTTCCAGACCGCCAGCTCCCTGGGAGCCCAGGAGCGGAGGAGGAGAGCGCTGGGGTTCCACTCCCCACAGTACCAGCACCTTCTGGTGCCTCTTCCCTTCCCGGTGCCTCCCGTCCCGGGGACAGCGTGGCTCCCGTGGCGCGAGTTCTGTTGGTTTTCCTTCTAGAACCCACAAGCTTGTAAACAACGCTCACCGCGGCCCTGCCCGCACCATCTGTTTCCTGGTGGGACCAGGTCTGCGATGGCGCTCAGGAGGGAGAAATGTGAGAGTCATCAGCATAAATACGGTCATTAACGCCGCAGGTGTGGAGGAGGTTTCCCACGGAGAGACGGTGGTGGGGTGAGGACTTCCCACCAAATCCCGCCGGATGCCAGCATCATGGGAGGACAAACGGGGGAGCACAAGGGGCACAGAGCGCAGGGCGGTGCTGGAAAGATGGAGTGGGAGTGAACGAGTAAGGGAATGCCCGGAGCCTGGACACACCGACCACTGTCTGCCAGCTAAGTCTGTGGGGTCAGCAGACCCATCCCCCCAGCAGCCTGGGGCCAGCAGGAGCCTTTTGCAGTTGGGATGGGTGGAGGGTGGCAGTGTGGGAGAGGAACAGAAGGCAGGAGCATCAAAGTTCTTCAGAGAACTGTGGGCAGAGGGGAGGACAGGATGGGATGGGGCAGGAAGAGAGCTGGGCTGCCTCCTGCTTCAGCCTCTCCTCTACTCCTCCACCATGATGCAGCCGCCCCGAGCCGGGAGGGAGCCTGTGGCTGGCATTGCCGGTCCCGTTCCTGCTTTACCTGAGCAGGGTGTAGCTGGGAGAGAAGAGGGCGAAGGCTGGGAGAGAAGAGGGTGAAGCCTGGGGAACCTTCACCCCCTGCCTTGCCCCTCCCTAAATGGAGGGAGCTCACAGCTCACCTCCTTTCCTGAAGGCAGGCTTGGGAAGTGGAAGAGTTGGTGATGATCAGGTGGTCAGGGCTGGGTGTGGGACACACCTTGGATTAAGAGGAGAAGCGGGAGCTGGCGCTCGGCGCACGGAACCCGGGGTGCCGCGCTGCAGCTGCAGGGGCCGGGAGCTCTGGGCGCTGGCACTGGGGGGCAGGGACAGGTGGGCCAGGACACAGCTGGAGCAGCAGCTGCAAAGCAGAGAGGGCCTCAGGAGGCCAGCCCGGGGGGCAGTGTCCCGCCCAGCATCGCCGAGGAGGGTGCCATCAGTGCATGTCCCATCCACCATGGCTGAGCTGGGCAGGAACTGATGTCCATCCCTGGGACACAAGGCCATGCACCCTTCCAAGAACTCCCACCAGACCGGCACAGATGCCCACACTGACACGTGTTCTCAATGTCTCTTCTGGAGAACTGGCAAGCGGCCAATGCCCTGGTACAGGGTCACACCTGCCCTGGAGGGAGGGGCAGAGGAAGAGGAGACACAGGGGCTGCCAGGCTGGAGGCTCTTGTGTGATGGGGAGGGGAAAAGGGAGGGAGAGGGGAAGAGAGGGGGGAGGGAGAGAAGGAAGGGAGGGGAGGGGCTTGAGGAGTAGAAGAGG
>NW_012273158.1:0-3248 GCF_000151885.1 Dipodomys ordii
TGGTTCCATATCTTAGCTATGGTAAATAATGCTGCAATAAACATAGTTGTGCTGGTAGCTTTGGTGTGGTCTTGTTTGTGATCGTTTGGGTAAATACCCAAAAGTGGGATTGCTGGGTCATAGGGGAGCTCTATGTGGAGTCTTTTGAGGAACCTCCATACTGCTTTCCAAAGTGGTTGAACAAGTGCGTTTGTTTTTTAACTATCGTTTAGAAAAACACAGGATAGTTGGAGCTGTAACTCCATGGCATCTTTCCTTGCCTAGCATTTGCAAGGCTCTGGATTCCACTTCCAAAGAAGAAAGGGAGGAAGAGAAGGAACAAGAGACGAGAGAGGGAGAGAAAGAAGGGAAGAAGGGAGGGAGGGATGAAAGAAGGACAATGGGAGGGAAGAAGGAAGGAAGGAAGGCAGGAAGGAAGCAAGGCAGGCAGGCAGGCAGAAGGTGTTCGGGCAAAGCCCTTCTCTGAATGAAGACTTGAGTAGAAAGCTGTGACTTCCCCGCCTTTCAGAGCTGTTTTCCCCTCAACCCCAGAGAAGAGGGCTGGAGCGGCGGGCTTCCCCCTTTTTGGAGATGGTGAGCATGAAGACAGCCTGGGGGTTGGGGGTCCTGGGGAGTCACAGCCACGTGGGCCTGCCACACCTCACCCATCCCAAGGTGCACTGCTTTACCGCTACAAACCAGGACACGTCTTACAATGTTTTGTGGTGGGCTCTTTGTCTTTCTTTCTAGTGGTCTATAATGTGTGACGAAAAACTTACGTGTCTTTTATCATGGGGAAGGGGTAGAGATAGCCGTGTGGCACACATGGTAGAAATCGCTGAAATAGCTACATACAAAAATGGTTCACAGCCAGGGGGAGACACGGCCACCCCAGAGTCAGGCCAGCTGGGTCAAACCTCAGACTTCTACTGTCGGACCCAGCCCACAGTAGTAATAAATATGCAGTGAGGGTGTGTTGAATATGTTCCTCGCCAGAAGAGCTGTGGTACACATGCAAGCCCACCCCTGAAGGAATGGGAACAGATCCATTATGGATTCAAGGTCAAAGATGTCACTGTAGGCGAGGCACCAGTGGCTCACGCCTATAACCCTGGTTTCTCTGGAAACTGAATCTGAGGATCCTAGTTCAAAACCATCCTAGGCAGGAAACACCATGAGACTCTTATCTCCAATTAATCACGGAAAGAAGAAAAGCCTGAATTGGAGCTGTGGCTCAAGTGGCAGAGCACTAGCATTGAGGAGGAGTGGTTTTCACTGCTGGTGTGGCATCCTGTAGGCACTTCAGGGTGTGATCAAACCCACTGGCACTCCGGCGACATGCATAATCCATCCACACTAATGACACGATCACCCTCCTTACCAGCTTCTTTCCTTAAGCTGATTTCACATAACAGGAACTCCACTCTGCGGGCAGGGGAGCAGGAGATGTTCTTATTCAGCCGCTGTGGGAGGGGAAGGGAGGGGGGAGACCAAGATAATGGGATGGTGGGAGTGCAGAATAACTACAGAATAATTACCGTGTGGCTCCAAACTGTATGATGCATCCTGGGAATGCAGGCTCCTGTTGGCTACCACACACTTGAGCAGCAGTCTTACCGCAGGCCTGAGCACCACGTGTGAAAACAGAATGTGTCCAGAATTGCTCAGGCAAATCGTGCAGCACCAACGTGGCCTTTGTGTCAAGTCCTCTCACGGATGACAGGTGGACAAGAAATATAAGTCTGTGTATATGTGCACACACGCATTGTGTGTGTATGTGTGTGTGCATGCGCACGTGTGTTTCTAGGGATCAAACTCGGAACCTGGAACTTATTAGGCAGGTGCTCTACCACTACGTGACATCCCAGCCCTCATGAAAAATCTTCAGACATTCCTTCCTCACCTTCCTCTGGGTAGGTCTCGGACCAAGGCCCTCCTGCCTATCTGTGCCCCTGGAGTAGCCAGGACTGCTGTGCAGTGCACCACACACACGCACACACGTTGTTTGTGGCCTCAAGCCACAATCCCTCCCACCGTGCCTCCTGAGGAGCTGTGATTACAGGCAGGAGCCACGGTAGCCAGCTTTGTTGTGGCTGTTGTTAGAGGTGGTTAGTTGTTCTTTGGAGACAGGGCTTTAGGAAGCTGGCCTGGTATTCAAAATCCTCCTGCCTCAGCCTCTCAATGGCTGGGGTTGTAGATTCTTGCCCCTGCGCCCGCTTGATGCCACTGTCTAAGCAAACCTCACCAGCTCCCATCTCTGGTAGCCGTGTGGACTTGAGCAGAGGATGGAAGCGGGGACCAGAGTCACCCTCGATGTTTGCATGCGGTTAAAAAGAAAAGTGCAAACTCTTCAGCTCACCAGAGATTTCTCGGCAGGTAACATGGCTGTCTTCTCGAGTTCCCACAGCCAGAAGCCAGCCTGCCTTCCCTCTCCCTCCCTCCTTCCTGGCTGGACTGCCCCACGCTGCCTCCAAACCCTGCCACCTCCCACGCCCTGTCCAGCCCCGTTCTAATCTCCGCTTTCCCTGGCACGGGCTTAATCTTCTTGGACAGAAGGTTGTCTTTCTACTCCTAAGAGCCTCTCCAGGCTAACTCAGACTCTCTTGCCCTCAGCAGGCATGGGCGAGTCCTACTGAGAGCCCACCTTCCCTGCACCCTGGAAACCACCTCCGCTCAGGGTGTTGACCTCCCCCTCTGCAGGGGGGTGTTCTCCGTCCTCCCCGTCCTCCTCACTCAAATCCACACCCCCGGTACAGCGCCCGATAGAGCCACCCTTGTGGAGGAACCTGTTGTTCCCATCCAGAGAATTTTCAGTGACCCAGCGCAGGCTGGCTTAACCATTCCTGGGACTCAGGGTCCGGTCTCCCCACCGGGCAGCTCCCGCCACGCCCAGCCAGCAGAGCTGAGTCCACTGGCCTTCCCAGAGCCACAGCGCTTAACCCACAGAGCCTTAACCCACCCTGAGCTTTTCAGAGGAGGTGAGCTCCGGCCCGCCACGGGGTATTTCCCTTGGCATCTCTATAGATGAGGGGCAGGGACTCCCCTTGTCTTGGTGACCCACAAAACCCTGGGGGTGTAGAGGCCCCCCCAAGGTCTCCATGGGCAATGAAGAAAGTGGGGTGCCTATCTGAATTGAAAGCAATCCTCGGGGCTGGGAAGGTGGCTCAGTGGTAGTAGTGCTTGCCTTGCATGCATGAGGCCTTGGGTTCGATTCCTCAGCACCACATAAGCAGAAAAAGCCAGAAGTGGTGCTGTGGCTCAAGTGGTAG
>NW_012273159.1:0-3752 GCF_000151885.1 Dipodomys ordii
TATATTTAAGGGCTACTGGGCAAATGGGCCATGTGTTTAGCACGTTTTCTGGAGGAAATGAATTCTGAACTGCTCCATTGCCTGTGTTTACCACCACACTAGCTCAAGACACTGCTGAGAAAAATCCTTTTCAGTTATACTTTTTTTTCTGCCTCTGTAGCAGATGACATAGCAGCACCTAGTAAGGTCTTCTTACCACATCTTGTAACTGCTGCTGCTTCTGTATGCCTTCCTTGCAGGTGGATATTTTGTATTAGCTTGTCTTCTTATTCCCCAGTATAACATAGTATAGCCCTCTGAGCTGGTTAGTACTTGTTGTAAAACACAGGACCCAAACTGAGTCACTTAAGATAGCAGCCACTTGGTGAGCAGATCATCTGGGGTTGGGAGATAACCTGTGCTGAACATGGCGGACCTCAGATGGACTCAGGGATGTCGTGGGGGAGTCACTGCTCCAGATTGGGCCTGGCAGGGGAGTGTGGCTGGGGTGCTGTGCTCCACACACCTCTCCCTCTCCCTCCCCCCCTCCTCACAGGACCAGAGGGCTGCTGGGCGCCTTTCCTCACAGTGATGGCCGGAACAGAAAAGGATAAGAAGTGCCAAGGCCTCCTAAGACAACTGGATCCAAAGCTGGTGCTCCATGACACACTGCCGCTGTCACTTTGTCCTCGGCAGAGCCGGTCTCAGGCCGGAAGCCACGCTCAAGGGCAGGAAACAGATGCTGTGTCTGAGTGTGCTGCATTGTTTGGTGGCAAAGCTGATTTGTGCCCTGGACCACACTGCCGGAAAGCTTGGGCTCAGCTTAGCTCCATGGATTCACCATGCCCAGCTGGATGCCAACCTGGCATCAATCACCTACCTGGTTAACGCCTAGCACCTAGCCCAGGAAGTGGGTAGGAGGGCCTAGTCACAGCCCAGGGTGATGCCGAGTTCCAGAACTGCTCCCCATGGGCTCCTGAGCATGACCATGGCCTGAAGCGTAGCACGGATCCTGCTCGGAGAGTCCCTGTCACATCCACCCCATCACGCAAACCCCTGCAGCTCACACTGGACAAGGAAAGGCTGACAGCCAGGATGCCATCGACCAGCCAAGCTCCCGTCCAGAGCTCCCCCCCACTTCCCATGTGCTTGCTCCCATGAACTGTCAGTTCCCAGGTCTCAAAGCTCAGACTTGAGCATTGACTTCTCCAGTGCTCCGATGTGCTACATGAAATAATAGCTGAATAGAAACTAAATAGTAGTTAATTTTTTAATCTTTTATTTCCCTTTATCCTATTAAGAACTTTGTGTAACAAAGGGACTTTTAAACGGAGAAGACCAAAGAGTAACTAAGAGTCTATATTACTTTCTCCAAATCAACCAGTAGGCAAATAGCAAGAGTCCAGACGAAAGCCAAGGTTGCCTGACTCTCCAGAAGATCTTACTCCTATCCCCTGCTTCCTCCCAGAGCTGTTGATTGTGGCTAAGACTTGGTAGCTAAGAGCAGATCTTGTCATGAGGAATGGATTTCAGGCCCTGGTTCCTGTTCCTCTCGTGTCTGAGTGCTTGTCTGGGTTACACAGGAGAGGCTGAAAAGAGAGGGGCTGCCTGCGCCCTTCATGGGTGCCTATAGCCACAGGGTCCTCAAAGGTTGGGACCTGCACAACGTCCACGGGCCCTACCCCACAACTAGAGTCAGAAATGCAGGGCTGGCCCTTGTGGCCTTATCTGCTGTGCAGGGGAAGCTGGTGTACACATGCCAATTTGACAACCACGGATCTAGAACTTTCTGAGCCATTCCTAGCCCACTGGTAGTTGCATTAATGATATTTGGGTTCACTGAAATAAAGCTGCCCTTCAAACTCACGAAGACATCTTTCCCGGTTCTCCCAGTCAGGAGAGGAAAGGGTAGAGAAAGGATCTGTGAAGGAGTTTGCTGTTGTGGATGTGACGGAGGCTGAGAGGTTTATGTTTGATGGCCCGCCCGAGGTATCTCGGTGCTCACACCCTGGTCCCTTTCAACTGTTCTCAGTTGACTTACTCGAAACACTGTGTCTAACGCCAAAGCAAAGCAGGTCACGTGGTGATTCATGGGAAGGGATCCTCAGGTGTGATGGTGGGAATAAAGCCGGAAATTGAAGGAGCATTGTCAGTAAGTAGGTGTGCGTCCCTCTCTCCTGACAGATTCAGCCAGGGCCACCTCTTCCGAAGCCCTCGCACTCTCCATCCTGCACACTCTCCTGGCTGTTACAGTCTTGTTTGTTTCTCATTATCTGTGTCCCTTGAGCACTCGGTGTGTAGTTCACACTTTTCTATTCCAGGAGCCCTTCCCGGAGGAGGTCCCACAGCACGCTCGAGCACACACAGCACCCAGGAGATATTTGGTGAAGGATCAGAAGGCCCCAGACTCCCCCTGCTGGGTGGGTGCTGGGGTTCTTTGGAGCTGGAAGTGATCCACTCACCTCCCAGCTGTGTTTGCAAAGCGTACCCGGTGGTGATCTCAAAAGCAAGCCTCCTCCAGGGATGAGGAGGAAAAGCTATGGGAAATGTGGTCGGATCTCTGTGGACAGGAGCTTGAGGAAATCCAAGGGCAAAGGGGGAAATGCAATGGAAGGAACACAAGCTCATCAGTGCACCCAGGGCAGTGTGGAGAGCCCGCAGCTGCCTTCCTAGAGGGTAGCATCACAGACTCCATGAAGTTATAAGACAGAATTCAGAAAGCGCCGTGTGCCCCCCATCTTAGTACCGTCAATAGTCGCATCTCCCAGCCTACAGTACATCACGATCATAGTGTAGAGGATGAAAATGAGATGTTAGGACATTCAAGAGACAGAGTCGTGGTGGTATGCCTGCCTCCCCCCCCAGCCACTCACCCTCACACCTCAGCCCCATTCTCATTCCTTCACAGCAGGTCCAGGGCGGCTGGGAGCAGAGGCCGGCCATGCGCAGTCATCACAAGTCCCTGCAAGATGGAGTCACTGGCATGTACCTGCACAGGGGCAGGGGCGCGCTGCAGCAGCAAAGACCATCGATGACCTCTGGGGAAGAAAGGGAGCATCTGAGGGAAGCTGAGTGCAGAAAAAAGACCAGGAAGGTACACGAAGGGTTTACGATCAAAACTCAAATGTCATATCAACAGAGACGCCTCCCTCGCCCCTCCACCCTTTCCCTGGCTCAGCAAGAAGTGGCACTCTCAGTTCTCGGGGCCTGGCTGCTGCCGGTTGCTGGGGCTGCAAGGCTACGGTAGTCTCCTTTCTTCAGAGCGCCCATCACCGAGGGCGGCAGCATCTGTCAGGTGTGTGCTCACATGTGCGTGTGAGCATATGTGTCTAGGTGTGAGCAAGCATGTCTTCACGTTGGAGACTCCATGTGTTTCCGTGTATGTGTGCCTTGTTTGGATGTATGTGTGTTCCTACGTGTGTGTAAGGTTTTGTCTGTGTAAGTTGTGAACATATGTGTGTGTACATACATTTGTGTAAGCATGTGCATTTAAGGCACATATAGGGCTGCGGTGGGCTATGCAGAGTGCAATGGAATCTAAAGAAAACTGGGAATGAGATCATTGATGAACTCTTCAATAAAAGCTCTTCTCTTTTCCTGCTGTGACATTTGCTGTAACCCAGAGCGCGATGCCAGTGAGTTCTTCTCCTGCCCAAGTGAGGAGTCCGCAGCCTACCGCCTGTCCAGCCATTTGGGTGTCTGCCCACCCGCACAAGGCCCACCACCTCCCTGTCCAGCCATTTGGGTGTCTGCCCACCCGCACAAGGCCCACC
>NW_012273160.1:0-2062 GCF_000151885.1 Dipodomys ordii
CCCCCCCCCCAAAAAAAGGCTGACAACCTTACAGGATATGTTTTGCAGTTGTAACTAGGAACTGCAAGGTCAGCCATCACTTACTGGCTTCCTCTGTCTTCTCAGAGGTGAGTTATTGGGGAGTGGTCCCCACATTTTGAGCCAGCACATTCCCCCACTTGCAATCCTTGCAGTTGCCATCCAAATTCTCGTCCAGCAATATGACACCTTCCTGCCATTGAGAAATTGGTGATCTTTTTTGAATAGGCTTGACTTGCCTAATTTACAGCATAGCTTTCTGTGTCTTTTGGATCCATATTTTTTTCTATCCTGGGCATTATTAAAAGTATAGCAAATCTACCCAGGCACTGATGGTTCAGACCTGTCATCCTAGCAACTCAGGAGGCTGAGATCTCAGGAAGACTGCCTGAGCAGGGAAGTCTGAGACTCTCATCTCCAATTAAACACCAAAAGCTGGAAGTGGATCTATGGCTCAAATGATACTGTGCTAGCCTGGAGCAGAAAAGCTCAAGGCCCTAAATTCAAGCCCCAGGACCCCCATACATGCACACACCACACACATACACAAACACACATACACACCAGTATAACAACTCAGGCACTTGTGGGCTGGGTGGGCTGGAAAATATAATAGTCCGCCAGTCCCTGTTCTACTTGCAGCTAAATGCAGGGATTCTGGGGGCCCTGGGAAGACCTCTTTCTGATTCCAGATAAATTCATCCAACTTACAAACTGAGAGTCTACTTTCTCCAGATCTTCTAGTTCAGTAACATAGAGCGACAACTCATAAGAACCCCGCAGAGGGAGCTGGGTATAAAGAACAAGAACCAACAGCGCTTGGCTTGTCAGAGTTCAGCAAACCCAAAGGGAGAGTCTGTTGCACAGCGGAGGCCCCAGTGTCCGTTCCTTAAATTGGCGTTCTTCACACACAACATGATCTGTGTAAGCTGGAATCAAATCCACATGCCCCTTGTTCATACAATTAGCTCATGTTCCCTGGTGGCCCTGAGGGAAGCGTGATGCCCACAAACACTATCAGAGCCTGAAGCATTGTCCCCGCCCAGCACTGGCCTGGGCCTACGCAGACAAGTTTGTCAAAGGTTGGGGACAGACGTGGAGATGGGGTCATCCACGCAGCAAGCCTCTCAGCCTCTTAACTTCAGATCCGAAGCACTCTTCATTCTGGAGAGAAGAACATGTCAATAATATAAGCAGTTTCCCAGTGGACCAGAGAATTCCAAAGTGCTCTGCCTCTTATCTTGAAACAATTTAGCCAATGGAAATCCTTCAATTTTGGTGGCAAAATTACCTACCTCATGTACCTGTCAATGGATATGAGAACCTTCTCCCACGGTAAGCCCAAGCAAATACTAGAATAAATACATCGAAATAAGTAAATTAGTACTCCTGAAGAAGTTGTACATGTCACACTTCCTTAGGAGACAGACTCTACGTGAATGGCAGGCAGAGGATTACCTGCATTCAGATTCACTTAGAACTAAGATTGGAACCAGTAAATCAGCGAAGAAAAGAAAGAAAACCGCATGTCTGTGCTAGTCAGTTCAGCAGTGTCTGTCCACCTGCTGAGATCCAGGGCTTTCTTAACACGCCAGATACTGTTGAGAAACATGATAGCTCTTTATTTAGGGGGTGACAATGATTTGTCTGGTATGAATTTTTAAATATTAAACAGTCCCTAGGAAGATATCTGGGTGATTCTCTTTTTTTTAAAAAAATAATTTATTGTTATTATAAAGGTGATGTACAGGAGTCAGGTATGAGTACATTTCCTTTTGTATACTATCTTCCCTTCAGTCTCTCCCTCCCATCTCTGCTCATGGGTTGTACAGTTCACTTTCATCAGTGTCCAGTGAGCTCTACAGATGCACTTTTTCACCCTTTTTCCTTCAAGTTCTGTACGCTTCCCCCCAACCCTCCAGAAGCTATGCACTTGACTAGAAGACAGAATCATCAAAAATAAATTTTAAAAAAGAGACATCTTGTTTCTATATCTTAGTGTTAGATTCGATATATATATATATATATATATATATATATATAT
>NW_012273161.1:0-1560 GCF_000151885.1 Dipodomys ordii
AACAAGACCACACTAAAGCTACCAGCACGTCTATGTTTATTGCAGCATTATTTACCATAGCTAAGATATGGAACCAACCCAGATGCCCCTCAGTACAGGAATGGATTAAGAAAATGTGGTATATATAGACAATGGAATTCTATGCCTCCATCAGAAAGAATGACATTTCCCCATTTGTTAGGAAATGGAAAGACTTGGACAAAATTATATTAAGTGAAGTAGGCCAGGCCCAAAGAAACATAGGTCCCATGGTTTCCCTTATTTGCCATATCTAGTATATGTCTGAGTCAAGCAGAAAAGGTCATGTAAGTTGATGTTAGAGAAATGAACCCTAAGATATGTATTCAAATGTTTTTTTCTTTCATGTGATTGTTTCTAACACATTTATAAGATTATTTCTTTATTGCTTGTATGTCCCTCCCCCATGGTATAACCCTTGCTTTCACTGTATTTGATGTTGGTATAATTTGTGAAAGGGAAGGGAAAAAACAACTCGTTTCACTAGGGATACAGGTGGACCCATTGCACCAATGGGTCGTTATGTCAAAAACGAACTTTATAACTTTGGTGGGGAGGGGAGGGCCGACTAGGGGGGGTGAAGGATGAGAAGGGATAATAAAGAAGGAGGCTACAATGCTTGATAGGAAATGTACTCATTATCTTGCCCATGTAATTGTAACCCCTTTGTACAGTATGTTCACAAAAAAAGAAAGAAATGTCTAGAATCAGAACTACAACCAGAGTCACCCCAGGACTTTCCCTTCAATGCTGCATTGTGCTGCATTCACTTCCTTCTGTATTTCATTCTGTTGGCCTAAACAGAATGTTTAGTCTCCATAAAAAAATATTCAATACAGATATGCCATTTCCTTTAATAGACAAGGAGAAGCAGGATATAACAGGAATTATGTCTATTTTACTATTTGTCTCTAAAAATCCTAGAGCCTCATTCTTTTCTTTTTAGAATTTTAAGTGATTTTTAATTTTTTAAATTTTATTATTTTTTATTGTGAACATACTGTACAGAGAGGTTACAATTACATGGGCAAGATAGTGAGTGCATTACTTATCAAGCATTGTAGCCTCCTTCTCCTCCTTCCCATCCCTTCCCAGCCTACCCTCCCCCGCCCCCCACCCAATCCTCCCCCCTGCAAAGTTGTAAAGTTAGTTTTCGACTTGACAACTTGTATTTCTCATTGTTGCAATGGGCTCACCTGTATCCTTATTTAAACGACTTGTTTTTCCCCTTCCCCTCCACAAATTATACCGACATCAAATACAGTGAAAGCAGGGGTTATCCTGTGGGGGAGGGACATACAAAGCAATAAAGAAATAATCTTATAATTGCGTTAGAAACAAATGCATGAAAGAAAAAAACATTTAAATGCATATCTTGGGGTTCATTTTCCTAACATCACCTTATCTGATCTTTTCTGCTTGACTCAGACATATACTAGATATTGCCAATAAGGGAAACCATGGGACCTATGTTTCTTTGGGCTTGGCTTACTTCACTTAATATAATTTTTTCCAAGTCTTTCCATTTCCTAACAAATGGGG
>NW_012273162.1:0-1588 GCF_000151885.1 Dipodomys ordii
CCAGCTTTTTTCTGCTTATGTGGTGCTGAGGAATCGAACCCAGGGCCTCATGCATGCAAGGCAAGCACTCTACCACTGAGCCACCTTCCCAGCCCCTGGTACACAGTTTTACATAAGGAAAATTACCTATGCTACCAGAATGAAGATATTTCAAGTATAGGACAAACGCAATTGAAAATATGAAAGAGATAAAATAGAAAAACTAAAGTTAGACTAAAGAGTGTGTGTCAATATTTTTAAATAATTGGGAGGGAGACGGGTAACACAAAAAGATGTTAAATAGGAGCAATGTATGACTAAATGGAAAAGGCAAAGCTGACAAAGAATCAGAGAGGAGACTCTATGCTCATTTATAAAGGCTATTTCTCTATTCACTCTTCTATTCTGATCTACCTGGGTATAAGTAGAGCATATTTAACTATAAATACCGAACTTGTATCACTCTGGTAAGGTTTGGAATGGGCACAAATCAAAGTCTCTCTTGTCCCATGAGCTAGAATTAGTGAGCCTCTGGATAAAAGTACATTGCTCATTAGAATAAGTTACAAACTAACAATGTTTTCATATAGTAGAAAATTTCAAGAATTAGAAGAGGTTTTTCAGGCCTCATTTAGTGTTTTTTTTTTCTTAATGTGCCATTAGATTCATAGCTACTATGTCTGATAGGACAATTTTGGGCTTATAACAACCATTATTTCATAAAATACAAATAAAATCTTATCACATAGGTAGAATTTAAGAAAAAATCCCTCTGAAAAAAACCATTTCACTGAGCATAGAATGACATTGCAAAATCTAAGATCTTTGTTCAAGTTCCTGTTTCCAGTGTCTCTCATCAAATTAGTCTGAAATATCTGAATTCATCCTCCAAAAAACTAGTGAAATATCACATCAGAAAAGCCTCTGTGCTGTTCACTCTACTCACAGCTAATCCCTTCTACTCCAACCTCTGAATGTAAACAATGTAAATAAAACTGAGCTTGTATGTCTATCTGTCCTGCTAGACTGAAAGTGTCCTCAAGGCAGATGTTAGCCAGTTACCTTTACATCCCCAGTACCGACTGGCTGGCATACAGTAGCTAAGCTATATTCACTGAACTTAGTGATTGGAAGGATGGAAAAAGCAGGAGAGTTAGGGAAGAAGGGACTTAATTTAAAAGTTCATTACACTCTAACTAGAATTTTGTTTCATGGAATCCATGAAATCATGTTTCAAGTGCAAACAAATACTAAATTTGTATACAATCTGATACAAGAATACAGCTATACAGACATATAAACCTATATTCCTCATTTGTGGAGATGGTATACTCAGCTAAATTTAGCCACTTAGAATGATGAAAATAGTGTAACTAATTTATTAACTACCTCATGTAGTTTTTAATAATGTGATTTTATTTATTTTTTTTGTCGGTCATGGGGCTTGAACTCTGGGCCTGGGCGCTGTCCCTCAGCTCTTCAGCTCAAGGCGAGCACTCTACCACTTGAGCTACAGCGCCACTTCCGGTTTTCTGGTGGTTTATTGGAGATACGAGTCTCACGGTCTTTCCTGCCCGGGCTGGCTTTGAACCGCGATCCTCAGATCTCA
>NW_012273163.1:0-1215 GCF_000151885.1 Dipodomys ordii
CTGGGTTCGATTCCTCAGCACCACATAAGCAAAACGAAAAAAGCCGGAAGTGGCGCTGTGGCTCAAGTGGTAGAGCGCTAGCCTTGAGCTGAAGAGCTGAGGGACAGTGCCCAGGCCCAGAGTTCAGGCTCCACAACCGGACTCAAAAAAAACAACAACAACAAAAAGTACTTCACTATAAATCTATTATGAGTCTAAAGGAGAAGATTACATACACATAATTGATTTCACACTGCTTCACATTTCCTTTGTCTTCTTCTGGGATGTCATCATTTTTCTTTGTTTCTCTCTCAGCACAGGACCTAATCTGGATATGGGAGATGAGACCCGGGCAGGTTATGTATTTTTTTTCCCCTCTTCATTCTACTTGTTAAGCAAGAACATTCTATGTGATCTCTTTTAAATAAAAAAGAAAAATTAACTTAGACATTGATTTAGAAAAAGGTGCTGGACATTTTTATTTCACTTATAACTTATATAAAGAATTGCCATTGTTTATATCAAAAAACACTTAAAAATCATTTGAAAAACATTAGTGATCAGACCCTAGTAAGTAATTATGCAACAATTTAGCTAGTGGAACATGTATTGGGTGGGGGGGGTGAGACCAAGGTGAGGGGTAACTCACAAACTGACATGTTGAAACTCCTTTGTACAACTACTTAAGGATAATAAACCAACAAATAAATAAATAAATTCAGTTAGTTTAATTTTGGCCTTAAAGTAAACACACTTGGATCAAACTATCTCTGTTCACTGTATCATTTAGAGAGCTTAAACAAATAGCTATTTTATTTAGTACAGCTATTTTTTTATCAAATACATTAAAACTTTAGCATAACAGACTCTGTTTTTACTTAGTTGTTATCCATCTTCTAAAAATCTTTTTTTTTTTTTTTGGGTCCGGTTGTGGGGCCTGAACTCTGGGCTTGGGTGCTGTCCCTCAGCTCTTCAGCTCAAGGCTGGCACTCTACCACTTGAGCCACAGCACCACTTCCAGCTTTTTTCTTTTTTTTGCTTATGTGGTGCTGAGGAATCGAACCCAGGGCCTCAGGCATGCAAGGCAAGCACTCTACCACTGAGCCACCTTACCTTAACCATACACACACAAAAAAAGCTACAAGTGAAACTTTGGTTCAAGTGGTAGAGCACCTTCCTTGAGTGAAAAAGATAAGGAGCAATGCTTAGGCTTTGAGTTCAAGCCCCCAGCACCAG
>NW_012273164.1:0-1390 GCF_000151885.1 Dipodomys ordii
AAGTGGCGCTGTGGCTCAAGTGGTAGAGCGCTAGCCTTGAGCTGAAGAGCTGAGGGACAGCGCCCAGGCCCAGAGTTCAGGCCCCACGACTGGACCCAAAAAAAAAAAAATATTATTGGTGCTTGAAAGGTCCTGAGCTCTTGCTTCATTTTTTTTTTTCACACAAGCCTGGAGCTTTACCACTTGAATCACAGTTTTACTTCTAGCTTTTTGCTTGTTAATTCGAGATAAGAGTCTCTGACATTTTTTTTTTTTCCCTGACTAGGCTAGCTTCGAACCTTGATCCTCACATCTCCTGTGTAGCTAGGATGACAAGAATGAACTACTGGGGCCTGGCATGCAGTGCTTTTAGAATTAGAAAAAGCAGTTTAAATCCAAGGCCCTTTGTTTACATTTCGCAGTCACAGGGCCTCTTGGAGGACTGATTTTTGTACACAAGAGCAAGTTAAGGTCTTACTCAAGGCTGCACCTCTGCTATAAATGCCCTTTCTATGAAGAGCTGAGGCCTGATGGGAAAGCAAAGGCCATCAGTTAACATGGGTGGCATTTTGGAATAGGTTCTGGGAGTCTACAATGACCTCAGAGGTAGGTAGGAAGCCAGGCTGTGGAGGTAAGAAGGTTGTACATTAACATTTGCTGTGTGCCCATGAAGCTGTATCTTTATTAGATTAGATAATATTATGTATTATATGCTCGAGTAAGGAAATTACAATCCACATAATTACATGACTAGTTCGAACCACTACTCACCACTCAGACTGATTAGATTTCCTTCTGCCTGTGCCAGTGCAAACCAATTGGCACTGTCACAGTTCTGTGGCTCCCCTTTAGAAAAGCAACTAGATCCGGGCACTGGTGGGCTAGTGCCTGTAATCCTAGCTAGTCAGTACCTGAGATCTGAGGATCAAGGTTTGAAGCAGCCTAGACAGGGAGACTCTTTATCTCCAATTAACCACCAGAAAGCTGGAAGTGGAGCTGTGGTTCAACTGATTAGAACCCCAGCCTTGAGTGAAAATGCACCCAGGCCTTGAGTTCAAGCCCCAGTATGGGTGCACACACACTCACACGCACGCACGCACGCACACGCGCAGCAAATAACAGTAACCCCCATAGGTCAGAAGCAACAGCAGGGTGCTGGCGGGATCATTCCAGACGGATTCATGGGTGGTCATGGACTTCTATTCTGATTCTGGTAAACCATCTTCCTTTCTCAATCTCCAGCCGCAGCGTGAAAAAGTTTCAGGTCTGTCTGTAAGCGAGAGGTGTGGACAAGAGGTGACCCCCCGCTGGCCTCCCTTGGCCGCGATCGCGGGCAGGGGGTCGCGCCGGAGCAGGGGGCGCACACTCAGGGTCGGGGAGCCGGCGGGGTTGCCCATCACGGCGGGTGTGT
>NW_012273165.1:0-1043 GCF_000151885.1 Dipodomys ordii
CCGCAGGGCAGGGTAGAGGATGGCAGTTCTGTGGGGGACACGTGTGTGTGTGTGTGTGTGTGTGTGTGTGTGTGTGTGTGTGTGTGTGTGTATGTGTACCTTGAATTCTGAAGGCTGTCCCTTAGTTTTTTGGTTTTGCTTTTGGTGATTGCTCTAGGCTGGTGCTCTACTGCTTGAGCCATAGCTCCACTCCCAACTTTTGGCTGGTTAATTGGCAATCAGAGTCTCTCTTGGACTTGTCTTCCCCCCCCCCAGGTATTAATAAGTTCCCCATCTTCTTTACAAGTTTGTGGGCCAAAACCAAAATATCCTATTAGAGCTAGGCGCCGGCGACTCACACCTGTTATCCTAGCTACTCGGGAGGCTGAGATCTAAGGATCATAGTTCAAAGCCAGCCCAGGCAGAAAAGTTCCCTATGAGACCTTATCTCCAGGTTGGGAAGGTGGCTTTGTGGTAGAGTGCTTGCCTAGCATGCATGAAGCCCTGGGTTCCATTCCTCAGTACCACATCCACAGAAAAAGCCAGACATGGTGCTGTGGCTCAAGTGGTAGAGTGTTATCCTTGAGCAAAAAGAAGCTCAGAGTCAGTACTCAGGCCCTGAGTTCAAGCCCCACAACTGACCAAAAAAAAAAAATCAGAAAGCCAAGTATGGTAGCACACACCAGTAATACCAGCACTCAAGAGCTGGGTACCAAAGTAGAATCCTGTCTCAGACAACACAAAAGACATTGGGACGCGGTCATTCGTTCATTCATTCATTCATTCATTCATGTGTGACACTTTCCCCAGGAACTTGGAAAGGTTTCTAGAGATGGTGGGGGGTGGGGATGTTGGGGGGCAGGAGGGGGGGCTCTGTTTGGCAGAGGGGTGATTTGAGTCCATGCTCCTTACAGATGGGGTGCTAGAGGCTATGGCTGGAATGTGTTCAGCAGCAGCTGCCAAGGGAGGGGGTGTGCCCATTCAGGTCCAGCCTGGGACTGCCAGATACAAACCAGCTCTGGCCAGGCTGGGGCTGGGACAGCAGCCTCCAGCTGTGGGGGGGG
>NW_012273166.1:0-1271 GCF_000151885.1 Dipodomys ordii
CATGAGGCCCTGGGTTCGATTCCTCAGCACCACATAAGCAAAAAGAAAAAAGCTGGAAGTGGTGCTATGGCTCAAGTGGTAGAGTGCTAGCGTTGAGCTGAAGAGCTGAGGGACAGCGCCCAGGCCCAGAGTTCAGGCCCCACTACTGGACCCCCCCCCCAAAAAAAAGAAAGATTAGAGATAGAATTCACAAGTGGGTAGAAGGGAGTCCTTATAGGCCAGGTCAAATCAACCTGTTTATATAAGGGCACAGATGCTAATATTGCAGTAAAACTTTTATATGATGGAGAAGAGGCTGATCTAACTGGAAAGGAGAGCCAGATGATTTTGGAAGTCTTAAAAGCAAGTGAGGAGCTTGGATAGTATATAAGGAAGGAAAAGAATGAAAGGGAACATATAAAGAGAGCAGCTCTGAAAGGATGGGTTACATCAGAGAATGACGGAGTTAGGAGACTGTCTGGGAAGCTGTACATACAAGATACTCCAGGTACGGGCTGCTGTGGTAGGACTGGAATGGAGTGCACTGAGCAAAAGAAGATGCTAGGGACCAACAGCATTTAGAAGAGAAGAAATCAAGCTGAACTTGGTGATTTACTAAATGGAAAGGTAAGTTTGAAAGGAAGAGAAGGGTGACTGGCTAGTACTCAGAGTTGTGGAGGAAGTTGATGGGTATTTAAATCTGAGGAGGTGGAGGGGACCATTTCCAACTGGGAACAGGGAACCTTCTTTCTGCCAAGGGCCATTTGGATATTTATAACATCATTCACAAGCCATATAAAATTATCAATACAGGCAGACAACCATGGACAGCTGACACAAGCATACGTGTTTGTCCTGTCACATACCAAGTAACTTTGAGGGTTTTGTATGGTCTCTGAGCTGTATATTCCTCCACCCCTGCTAGGTATGCAGAAATGCAGGACCAAAAACCAAAGACACTGCTGAAGGAAATAGAGCATTTCACAGAGTAACCTGGAAACTGGGGAAAGTCTGGCAGGCTGTGTCGGTGCCCTTATATAAAGATGTTGAGTTGATCTGGCCCAGGACCCATCCATTCTACCATGGTAGCCTGAGTCCCTGATATAGCCAAGTGTTTACAAAGACATTGTATATACAGTTTACAATTAAAACCAATTCCTTTCTGGTTCATCTCAGTACTAGAGTGGAAATATTCTGCAGCATTTTTTTTTGCTTCCCCACACAAAAGTTGTTATATGCTACCCTAAAAATCAGTATACTTGTGTGTGTGTGTGTGTGTGTGTGTGTGTGTG
>NW_012273167.1:0-2201 GCF_000151885.1 Dipodomys ordii
CCTGGGTTCGATTCCTCAGCACCACATAAGCAAAAAGAAAAAAGCCGGAAGTGGCACTGTGGCTCAAGTGGTAGAGCACTAGCCTTGAGCTAAAGAGCTGAGGGACAGCGCCCAGGCCCAGAGTTCAGACCCCATGACTGGACCCCAAAAAAAAAAATTGCCTAGGCCAAGGTAGAAGTGTGGCTGAGAAGGAAACAAGGAACTTTATAGAATTACAGAAATGTCTTATTATTTAATTCTTGTAGTAGTACATAGGTATAGAAATGTGTCCAAATTTATCAAACATGTATTATAATTGGGTACGGTGTTTTTGGCAGCACTGGGGTTTAACTCAGAACCGTGAGCTTACCCTTGAGCCATACCCTAGTACTTTTTGCTTTCAGTTATTTTTTAAACAGGGTCTGGCATTTATGTTCATGCTGCCCTAGACAGTGATCCTCCTATTTAAGCTTCCCATAGCTGGGATAACAGGTATGAGCCACCATACCTAACTAAGGTTATATTTAATCCTTTGTAAATTACACCTCAGAAAGGCCAACTTAAAACTTTTCATTGTCCACTGAAGTTTATAATAGCAAAATAATAATTTTTCAGGCACAGAAGGTATACATATGCATGAAAAGGCATCAGAAACAGCTACATAGTTGTAAGTAAGTATGAAGAAAGGCCCAGCTGGGCACTAGTGGCTCACACATAAAATACTAGCTTACACAGGCTGAGGATTGAGGTTCAAACATAGGCCACAGAAAAGTCTAAGATTCTTAGCTGCAAGTCAACACTTTAAAAAGACAAAAGTGAAGCTGTGGCTCAAGTAGTAGAGCACTAGCCTTGAACAGAAAAGCTCAAGGATAGTGTCCAGGCTGTGAGTTCAAGCCCCAAGACCAGCACAAAAAGAAAAAAGAACAAAAAAGAAGACCCAAAGTTAAGGCTCTGCTGTTTGGAATCTTGCATATTCTCATGAAAGCTTGAAAGTTATGTCTAAATGGAACATTGTCGCTGGTTTCCTGACTCTCTTTGCATAATTAACAGAGCATTACTATGATATGAAATTTTGGGGCTGGGATTGTGGCTTGCCTAGTATGCATGAAACCCTGGGTTGAATCCTCAGTACCACATAAACAGAAAAAGCCAGAAGTGGCACTGTGGCTCAAGTGGTAGAGTGCTAGCCTTGAGCAAAAGAAGCTCACGGACAGTGCCTGGGCCTTGAGTTCAAACCACAGGACTGGCAATAAATAAATAGAACTTTCTTCTCGTTAACAATTGTTAATTTATTACATATCTAATCAATCCCAAGGTAAATGTATTTAAAATCACAAAATCAGAACATGAGAAACAGGACAGTGAGAGAATAATTTCATCCAACTTCTTCATTCTGAGATGAAGCAATTAAGGCCTGAAGCGGGAAGAAAAGTTATTTGCCACAAGTTACACAGCTTTGAAATTATTGCTAGAAGTAATTTGTTTACTATCCAGAGGGGAAAAAAGTCTTGAAATATGAAAAGCCATAGCTTTATGGAATTTTTATTCCCGGAGATTTCATCATCTAATCTATGATGAACTCAAAATAAGCAAGAAAAATATTCTGTACATCCTAGATAAAAATGAAAATCTATGTGTTTTCAGAGATTTAACATCACCGAGTTCATTGGTACTCATATGGCCATTGATTTCAAGGCATAGTAGGGAACATTTGGACTGCCTAGAGGGGAAAAGACACATATAATGCTTCTTTTCCAACAAACTATCATGACCATTTGTTAGTATTGTCTGAGAATCTCTCACCTCTAGACTGTTCTACAGCATTGTTAATGGACTCAACCTAAGATTTTTTTAATCAATATTTTCCATTTTCCTTAAAAAATTGGAGCTGGGTTCTGGTGGCTCGTACCTGTAATCCTAGATACTCAAGAGACTGAGATCTGAAGATCATGGTTCAAAGCCATCCCAAGCAGGAAAATCCATGAGACTCCAGTTAACCACCAGAAAACTAGAAGTGGCACTGTGGCTTAAGTGGTAGAGTGCTAGCCTTGAGCTGAAGAGCTGAGGGACAACACCCAGGCCCAGAATTCAAGTCCCACAACCAACAACAAAAAATGCATCTTTGGGGCTGGGAAGGTGGCTCAGTGGTAGAGCGCTTGCCTTGCATGCCTGAGGCCCTGGGTTCGATTCCTCAGCACCACATAAGCAAAAAGAAAAAAGCC
>NW_012273168.1:0-2383 GCF_000151885.1 Dipodomys ordii
TTTTCTTTTTGCTTATGTGGTGCTGAGGAATTGAACCCAGGGCCTCAGGCATGCAAGGCAAGTGCTCTACCACTGAGCCACCTTCCCAGCCCTACAGTACTAATCTTGAGCAAAAGAAGCTCAGGGACAGTGCCCAGGCCCTGAGTTCAAGCCCCAGGATTGGCAAAAAAAAAAAAAAATCTCCAAGACTTTTCCTGCCCAGGCTGGCTCTGAACCACCACCCTCAGATCTGAGCCCCCTGAGTAGCTAGGATTACAGAGGTGAGCCACCAGTGCCCGGCTAAGCTTTGTTTTGTTTTTATATTTTCCAAGGTGACCCAGTTTAGACTTATTGTTTAAAACATACTGTTATCAATAAGTTACTGAACCTATGTATAATAAGTATATTAGCTCCAAATTTTATACCAATAGGCATGCATGCTTGTATGGGGTCTCTTCTTAATTTTTAAATATTATTGTATTTAAATATAATCTCCCCTATTTGTTCTGTGTTGATATTTCTGACTTTTTACTGTTGACAGATAGAAACAATTTCCCAAATGATTCAGAACCTGTATTCTGCTTTGAAATGTAAATCATGTGTGTATTATGTGTTCATCCCCCCTTGTGCCAATCTAGAGAAGCTCTCAGTTTGTCTCCTTCACTAGTGTGGTACCCCAGGTAACCTGTTCCAGGACCAGGAGATTTAACAGGGAGTACTGATGAAATACCTTTTGAGAGATACTGGGGTTAGAGGATTTTAGCCTTCAAGAAAAAAAAAATCAACGTATTCAATAAAAAGGTTTACTTGTATTCAGGCAAGCCTTCTGTTGTATCTGGCTATTTCTGATGGGAAAATTCAATTATTGGCTTTTCATATGAGGCCTATGAAGCCCTAGGTTCAATGCCAGTGTACACACGTGCGCTCACACACACACACACAAACAATTCTGGCTTTTCTTTTTTATTTTTGGCAGTTCTGGGGCTTAACTCACGGCTTGGGTGCTGTTCCTAAGCTTCTTGTGTTCAAGGCTAGCACTCTACCACTTGAGCCACAGCACCATTTCCAGCTATTTCTGAGTAATTTATTTGTTCTTTTTTTTGCTGAGGAATCGAACCCAGGGCCTCAAGCATGCAAGGCAAGCACTCTACCACTGAGCCAACTTCCCAGCCCCTGAGTACTTAAGAATCTCACAAACTTTTCTGCCCAGGCTGGCTTTGAATTGAGATCCTCAGATCTCAGCCCCATGAGTAGCTAGGGTTACTGATGTGAGCCACCAGGACCTGACAAATCCTGGCTTTTTATTTGTTCCTTTGCCATCTTATTTCTTAGTCTTTTGCAACATAATCTCCATTTTCTTTCTTTTTATAACAATAACAGAAGTCAGGTGCACATGACTCATGCCTGTAATCCTAACTCTTCAGGAGGCTGAGATCTGATGATTATGATTTGATGCCAGCCCAGGCAGACAAATCTGAGAGACTCTTATCTCCAATTAGCCAACAAAAAACCAGAATTAGAGGTGAAGCTCAAGTAGTAGAGCATCAGCTATGCGCAGAAGAAGCTAAGTGAAAGTTTAGGGTCGAGAGTTCAAGCCCTAATACCAGCACAAAGCAAAAAAAAAAAAAAATACAGTAACAGGAAGATTTTTGTTTTAGATTTGCCTCTCAGTTCTAGTTGTATATAGCTCAGTGGTAAATCCAGGGTTCAATCCCAGCACCAAAAAAAATTAATAAAAGGCAGATGCGGGTGGCTCATGCTTGTAATCCTGTTTGAAAGGTAAAGATCAGAAGGATCACAGTTTGAGGCAAACCTGGGCAAAAAGTTTTTAAGAGTCGATATCAACCAATATGTGGACTCAATTGTGTGTACCTATTGTCCCAGCTACTGAGGAAGCTAAGATCAGGAAGATCAAGGTTCCAGGCCACCTTGGGGGGAAAAATTCATAAGACTTTATTTCAACAGAAAAATCTGTTCGTGGCTGTGTATGCCTGTCACTTGAGGTATGGCACAAAGCATAAACAGGGGGCTTGTGATCTAGACTGGCCTGGGCAAAAAGCAAGACCCCATCTGAAAAATAGCCAAAGTAAACAGGGCTGGGATTATGACTCCAGTAGTAGATAGTCTTTCCAGCATACATGAATCCCTGAGTTAAAAATCCTTCTACTGGCAATAGATAGATAGATAGACCAAATTTCCCTTTAAGTCAAGTACTCCAACACATTCTTTTTCACTTTTTTCCATTTCTCTTTCTGCTATTCCCTGTATTCAGTACCTGTTTAAAACTGTTTTAAAAAGTTTTCTTTTGCCGGGCGCTGGTGGCTCATGCCTGTAATCCTAGCTACTCAGGAGGCTGAGATCTGAGGATCGTGGTTCAAAGCCAGCCCGGGCAGGAGAGACCGTG
>NW_012273169.1:0-1595 GCF_000151885.1 Dipodomys ordii
CCTCTTGAGTAGCTAGGCCTACAGGCATGAGCCACCAGTGCCCAGCTCAATAATTTAATGAACTCTGGGCCTTGTGCTCTTGCTTAATTTTTTTTCCCCTCATAGCTGGCACTCTTGAGCCACATCTCCACTTCTGGTTCATTGCTAGTTAACTGGAAATAGAAATCTTTCAGATTTCTTGTTGTTTTTTTTTTGGATCCAGTCATGGGGCCTGAACTCTGGGCCTGGGCGCTGTCCCTCAGCTCTTTAGCTCAAGGTTAGCACTCTACCACTTGAGCCACAGCACCACTTCCGGCTTTTTTTCTTTTTGCTTATGTGGTGCTGAGGAATCGAACCCAGGGCCTCGAGCATGCAAGGCAAGCGCTCTACCACTGAGCCACCTTCCCAGCCCCTCTTTCAGATTTCTTTGCCTGGGATCTCAACCTCCTGAGTAGCTAAGATTACAGAACTGAGCCACTGGTGCCTAGCAGTAATTCACTTTTAACTTAGATATATATTAAAAATATTTTAATTGGTGTATCATTGTATATACAGTATTTTATTTATATGTATATGTTATATTAATTCATATGTATATTATATACATATTATTGATTATATTTATATACATATAAATATATAATATTTATACACTTTATACAGTCAATGTAACTGCATGTATTAACTGTATGAACAGAAACACAAAGAAAATGTTTGTCCCTCCAGACCCATTCTGTGTCCTGTTCCAGCCACAGGGCTGACTAGCTATCATTGATCAATGGGTAGGGCCACAGCTAGAACAAAGAACTATGTCCCCAAGTCCTTTTACCTGCTTTTGCCCTGACACTGGCTTAGAACTATGATCCTCCTACCTTTGCCTGGGTAGCTGGGATTACAAACATGTATCATCATTCTGAGATTTTGTTGAGATAGAGTCTTTCTAACATTTTGGCTGGGCTGGCCTTGAATAAACACCTTCCTATCTCTGTCCCCTCCAAGGAGCTGAGATGACAGGTAGGTGCCACCATGCCTGGTTGCTGTTATCAATTTTAAAAAATTGCTTTAGCAGTGTTGGGTATGGAGCTCAGGGCTGTGCATGTCAGGCAAATACTCTACCATTGAGCTATATCTGTAGCCTGATATAGTTATTAGTTGTCATTTTTAGAAAGAAACTAGAAGCTGGGCACTGGTGGCTCACACCTCTAATCCTAGCTACTCAGGAGGCTGAGATCTGAGGATTAGTGTGCAAAGTCAGCACCTGGCAGAAAAATCTTGAGACTCTCTCCAATTAACCAGCAACCTCCCTAAAGTCTCCCAAAACTTGACTGGCAGTATGATTTAAATGGTAGCCTGCATGCCCGAGTCGGGGGGAGAGGGGGGGAGCCAGATCTATAGGTTGGTCTAGAGTTCAAGATCTGAAACTTGCATTAAAAAAAAAAGAAAAGAAAAGGCTGAGGCAGGAGAATCACTTAAACAGGTTCAAGATCATCCTAGATAATATAGCTGGACCTCATCTCAACAATAGGAGCAAGAACATGGGCTGGGAAGGTGGCTCAGTGGTAGAGCGCTTGCCTTGCATGTCTGAGGCCCTGGGTTCGATTCCTCAGCACCACATA
>NW_012273170.1:0-3719 GCF_000151885.1 Dipodomys ordii
GTCTCTCCTGCCCGGGCTGGCTTTGAACCGCGATCCTCAGATCTCAGCCTCCTGAGTAGCTAGGATTACAGGCGTAAGCCACCAGCGCCCGGCTTTTCATATTGAAGAATTTAAGGGATGGTAAAGAAGAAGAAAGTTCAGATAATGACACAAAAAATAATGATAAGAATGGTCAATGAAATAAAGGAGGTAATGTTTAAATATGAGTAATATGAGTAAATAGGAGTAAATTCAACAAGGCAGCTAAGTGAAATAAGATGATGCAAGATGTGAAATAAATTTAATAACAATTAGAAATCTTGAAAAAAAATCAGATTGATATCCTAGAAATGGAGAGCATAGTATCCCAAATAAACTCAACTTAGCTTTTCTAATTAGAATGCAACAAGTTAAAAGTTCAGTGTCAGATGGGTTAAAGAAAAAGAACTAGATCAAACAGTTAAGGACATTGGGGGAGGGGGAGTATGGGTACTTCGAAAGTATGACTGGAATTTACCAAGGCCTCAGAATCCATTGAGAGATAAATCTTTCTACCATGGGTATAGATGAAGGGGAAAACGTATGAACAAATTACACTGAGAAAAAAAATACACCGAGATTCTATTGAATAAAATGATAACAGAAAATGTCTTCTGACAGTGTCATCCATGTTAGGATGAAGCTTACAGAACACCACACACGCACCATCAGAGAAATATCCCTAGACCCAGTGTAGTCCTCTTTATTTTTTTTCCAGTTCTGGGACTTGAACTCAGGGCCTGAGCTCTGTCACTGAGCCTCTTTGTCCTCAAAAGTAGCTCTATCACTTGAGCTAGTTTATTAGTGAGCTAGTTTATTGAGTAGTTTATTAGAGATAAGAGTCTCACAGACTTTCCTGCCCAGGCTGACTTTGAACCTCAGATATCAGATCTCAGCCTCCTGAATAGCTAGGATTATAGGCCACTGGCACTCAGTTTGTAGTCTCCTTTTAGTGTTTTTTTTTTTGCGGTCATGGGGCTTGAACTCTGGGCCTGGGCGCTGTCCCTCAGCTCTTCAGCTCAAGGCTAGCACTCTACCACTTGAGCCACAGCACCACTTCTGGCTTTTTTCTTTTTGCTTATGTGGTGCTGAGGCATCGAACCCAGGGCCTCAGGCATGCAAGGCAAGCACTCTACCACTGAGCCACCTTCCCAGCCCCTCTTATCACTCTTAAAAGTAATAACTTTTAAGTTTTGCTCAAGTGAATGATGACGTAAATTTCTTCATTATAAGTAGTTTGCCATTTAGTTCTGATGTACAAATATGAAAACTGTTCCAGTTAGTTTGGTTTCTAGTTTCTAGAGTTCCAGCAATTCCACAGTAGGTGGTACTGAAAAATTAAGCCTTTATTTCCCAAACAGAACATTTGTTAGTTTCAATTCAAGGAATGAGAAATGTGCTTCAGTCTTGCTTGAGGAAATTGAGGAAAAAGCTCTTGTTATAGATTTACAATTTTTAGGTGGAAATTCAGTTTTGGCTTTAGAAAGCATAGTTTCTGTGATAATTAAAATTTTTTTTTTAAAACAGCCTTTTATTGAATAAAATTAGTTTTAATCTTTTAAAAATCATGTTTACAAATAGATTCTAAAACCTGAATATCTTTCTTTTTTCAATTTATAGGCAGAACAGATTGTGTTTGATCATTTTTCTGATCCTAAATTTGTTGAACAGTTAATTACTTTTCTATCTTTAGAAGACCGAAAAGGAAAAGATAAGTTTAATCCTCGACGTTTTTGCCTCTTCAAGGTAACTGTGTTTTTTATATATACCCTCTTCATGAAACCTAGTGACTGTTCAGTTTAGAAGTTCATAAGTTTTAGCGAAATTTGAATTTAGCCTTCTACCTGTTCTAAAACTACTACTCTATAGTCTACATTGGTTGTTTTGATCTTGGCTTAAGGCCAAGACGCTTATTCAAAACAAGCAAGCAAGCAAGAGTTGGTGTGATAGACTGTTCCTGTAATCTTATCTACTTGGGATGTAGAGATTGGGAGGATGAGGATGGAGGACAGACAACAAAAAATTCTTGAGACCCCATCTCAACCTTTAAAATAGTCTGGCATGTTGGGGAGCCCCTGGAATGGAAGAAACATAAATAAGGAGGATTAGAGTCCACAATAGCCGGGGCAAAAAGTGAGAGACCCTATTCAAAAATTAGAGTGCATGGCTGGCAATTATGAGGTGCTCTGAGTTCAAACCACAGTATTGCTACAAAAGAAAAAGAAGTTTCTTGGTATTAATCTTTAGCTTTGTGAATAGCACTAGGGACTTTAAGAAAAACTTATGCATATATGCACATTTGCTTTAAGTGCAAAACTACATTTTTTTGGCCAGTCATGGGGCCTGAACTCTGGGCCTGGGCACTGTCTCTCAGCTCTTCAGCTCAAGGCTAGTGCTCTACCACTTGGGCCACAGCGCCACTTCCGGCCTTTTCTGCTTATGTTGTGCTGAGGAATCGAACCCAGGGCCTCATGCATGCAAGGCAAGCACTCTACCACTGAGCCACCTGGCAGCCCAAGTCAGCAGTATTCTTAACATTGTATCATTTAATTTCTAGTCATTTAAGCAGTTCTGATGGGGAGATTGCTGGGAGTCCTTCAGGGCAGTAATGTAGAAAATAATTACAAGTGTATTGTAGATACAATTGAAATGTTAGCCATTTGAGTACTGAATTACTTTCATTTCTTTGTTTTTATAGGGTATATTTAGAAACTTTGATGATGCCTTTCTACCAATTTTGAAGCCCCATTTAGAGCGTTTGGTTGCAGATTCTCATGAAAGTACCCAGCGATGTGTTGCAGAAATTATAGCTGGTTTAATCAGAGGTTCTAAGCATTGGACATTTGAAAAGGTGATGTAATCATACAGCATATCTCTAAGTTATCTGTTTTATAGCAATCCCATCACATTTTCATAATTGATACTTAAAAAAAGCTGTGTTTAATTCCATAAAATGTGCTGTGTATACATATTGCTTTTGAGTGCCTATTGTACACATGATCTATAGATACCATTATGTCTTTAAATTTTTGAATTATTTGCCAATATTACGGGTATGAGAAGTCAAGGATATATCATGTTTTTGTTTGTTTGTGCCAGTCGTGGGGCTTGAACTCAGGGCTTACTCACTATCCGTGAGCTTTTGTGCTCAAGTCTAGTGCTCTACCATGTGAATCACAGTTCCACATTAGTTTTTAATGGAGATATGAGTCTCATGGACTTTCCTGCCAAGACTGGCTTTGAACTGTGATCCTCAGATGTCAGCCTCTTTAGTAGTAAGGATTATAGGAATGAGCCACCATATTTTGTTTTTTTTGGTTTTTTTTTTTGTTTTGTTTCTTTGTTTTTACAAAAAAGTGTTTTAGTTTCTTATGAAAAGGAGGAAAATCTGGAAGTTTTGTCCCCTCATTGGTCTGTATCATTTGGGGGTGTCTCAGTTTCTGGAGCTTCCTCATCCTCTTAACAGATCCATTCTCTGCTTCCTTGTTCATGTACATTAATTTCCTAGTCTTGTAGATTTTGAGTTTGAAATCCCTTTTTAGAATGTATCTTAGTAGTTGTAAGGTTTAGTTTCACACTCCTGCCCTAAGGTTAACTTTTTTTTGTTTTTTTAGTCCAGTCATGGGTCCTGAACTCTGGGCCTGGGCGCTGTCCCTCAGCTCTTCAGCTCAAGGCTAGTGCTCTACCACTTGAGCCACAGC
>NW_012273171.1:0-1786 GCF_000151885.1 Dipodomys ordii
TTTTTTTTTTTTTTTTTGTGTGATACTAAGGTTTGAATTCAGGACTTCACAGTTACACGCTACCATTTGAGCCATGCAGCCAGACCTTCTTGGCTCTCAGATATGAGACTTGTAACTGACCTGCTTCAAGATGGAGCTGGCTTATGACACAGCTGGCCGAGCTACCCATCCATGACTGCCCACTAAGCACGGCCAGCTGGCCAAGCATGGCCGGCACCCCTTCACAAAGCCCTTCCCTGGGGCCCCATGGAACACAAATCACAAACAGGGACAGAGCCCAGCACACGACATCAAACAGCGGGCCTGGCTTTGATGTGCAGCTTCTCCAAAGCAGCGGCAGGCGGGTTGGATTCCCTTGTGCGTGTGTGCAAGCTGAGTCTGAGAGAAACGGCCACAGGCCGAGGGAGGAGCAGCTGAAATAGCTTCCAGACCTCCTGCCACCAAGCCCAGCAAGAATTCATGGTAGGCATGGAGACGTGCCCTCACACACCATCAGGACTACATCACATCCACACAGACCCTACAACTTCCAAATGTCTGTGCCTATGGTGCCAGGGACCTGCCCTACCCTCCAGGCCAGGCCAAGCTGCCAGACACCGCCCTCTGCAGTGAGAAATGCAAGATCAGCCAGGCACTGGTGGCTCGACCCTGTAATCCTAGCACCGTGGAAGGCATGGAAGGGAATGGAAGGAACACAGTTCAAAGCCAGCCTGGAAAAAAAAAGGGGTATGAGATTTCATCTCAACAAAAAGAAGCTGGTTGTAGTGGTGTGGGCTTGTCATCCTAGAAATGGCAAACCTATGACTGGGAAGGTGGCTCGGTGTTAGAGGGCTTGCCTTGCATGCATGAGGCCCTGGGTTCCATTCCTCAGCATCATACAAACAGAAAAAGCCGTGTTACTGTGGCTCAAGTGGTAGAGCACTTGCCTTGAGCTGAAGAGCTGAGGGACAGAGCCCAGGTCAAGATCAAACCCCACAACCAAAACAAAACAACAAGAGTGGCTCACACCTGTAATCCTAGCTACTCAGGAGGCTGAGATGAGGATCACAGTTCAAAGCCAGCTTGGGCAGGAAAGACCGTGAGACTCTTATCTCCAATAAACCACTAGAAAACCAGAAGTAGCGCTGTGGCTCAAGCGGTAGAGTGCTCACCTTGAGCTGAAGAGTGCAGGGACAGTGCCCAAGCCCAGAGTTCAAGCCCCACGACCAACCAAAAATAAATAAATAAGTACCACAAGAGGGTTGCTGGTGGCTCACACCTGTAATCCTAGCTACTCAGGAGGCTGAGGTCTGAGGATCACAGTCCAGCCCGGGCAGGAAAGTCCATGAAACTTTTTTTTTTTTTTAATCGGTCGTGGGGCCTGAACTCTGAGCCTGGCCACTATCGTTGTGCTCTTCAGCTCAAGACCAGTGCTACCGCTTGAACCACAGTGCCACTTCCGGTTTTCTGAGTGATTTATTGGAGATAAGAGTCTCACTGACTTTTCTGCCCCGGGCTGGCTTTGAATTGTGATCTTCAGATCTCAGCCTCTTGAGTAGCTAGGATTACAGGCATAAGCCACCAGTGCTGGCTTCATTAAACTTTTATCTCCACCAGAAGCCGGGCGCTGGTGGCTCTCGCCTGTAATCCTAGCTACTCAGGAGGCTGAGATCTGAGGATCACGGTTCAAAGCCAGCCCGGGCAAGAGAGACCGTGGGACTCCTATCTCCAATAAACCACCAGAAAAAAAAAAAAAAAACGGAAGTGGCGCTGTAGCTCAAGTGGTAGAGCGCTCACCTTGAGCTGA
>NW_012273172.1:0-2629 GCF_000151885.1 Dipodomys ordii
CTTTCTTTCTTTCTTTCTTTCTTTCTTTCTTTCTTTCTTTCTTTCTTTCTTTCTTTCTTTCTTTCTTTTCTTCTTCCCTCCCTCCCTCCCTCCCTCCCTTCCTTCCTTTCCTTTTTCTTCCTTCCTTCCTTCTCTCTCTCTCTCTCTCTCACTCTCTCTCTTTCTTTCCTTTTTTATTTTTGTCAGTCATGGGGCTTGAACTCCTTGCCTGGGCACTGTCCCTGAGCTCTTTAGCTCAAGGCAAGAGTTCTACCACTTGAGCCACAGCACCACTTCCAGTTTTCTGGTGGTTTATTGGAGATAAGAGTCTCACAGACTTTCCTGCTCATGCTGGCTTTGAAGCCTGATCCTTAGATCTCAGCCTCCTGAGTAGCTAGGATTACAGGCATGAGCCACCAGCTCCTGGCCTTCCTATGTTTTCTTTTACTTAGATTTAGGGGGAAAAAAGCTCCAACAGTTCAGATATGAAGTAAGCACAATCACACTGGGATAGTGAAACTCAAAATCAATAAAAGGAAGGGAGGAAAGAGGGGAGAACTAAGAATCATCTGAGTTTGCCTCTAGAATAACCAGCCTTCAATAGTTTAGCGGATGTTGTTGCTCTCACTTGGATGTCCTAAACTCAGGAACTACTTTGTAAAAGATGGAGAAAGTGCAGCCTCCCATGCAATGTGGCTGTGCTCTGGAGGTGACTCTTGTAGTATGTTTTCATCTTAAGTTACAGTCCTTTCTGTCTTGCTGTCTTACTCCCAGGAAGAAAATTAATGATACATGGATTTCTGGAGGTGTGTATTATTCTGGGACTAAAGAGACTTGTGCCTAAATCACCATTTCACCACTTACTAAATGACAAATGTCTCTGCACAATGCCCATTGGTGTCACTAATGGCTTCATTCATTTAAATTATTATTAAAATTTCTTTTGTCGGTCATGGGGCTTGAACTCTGGTCCTGGGAGCTGTCTCTGAGCTCTTCAGCTCAAGATGAGTGCTCTACCACT
This sequence comes from Dipodomys ordii, assembly GCF_000151885.1. Lineage (NCBI taxonomy): Eukaryota > Metazoa > Chordata > Mammalia > Rodentia > Heteromyidae > Dipodomys > Dipodomys ordii. The sequence continues at coordinate 1,001 of NW_012273172.1, forward strand.
TGAGCCACAGTGCCACTTCCAGTTTTCTGGTGGTTAATTGGAGATAAGAGAGTCAGGGACTTTCCTGCACTGGCTGGCTTTGAACCACGATCCTCAGATCTCAGCCTAAGCAGCTAGGATTACAGGTGTGAGCCACTGGTGCCTGGCCATTGTTATAATCTTTAAGTAGTTGTACAAAGGGTTTCAATTCTGCATGCCAGTGGGTGAGTACAACATTGTTCTCCCCTATTCTTCCCAATTGCACCCATCCCCTCAAGTTACCTGGCTCCATTTTCACACATGTCCATGGACTATTATGACTATATCTGCTCACCCTTTTCCTCTCCATTCAGCTGTCCCCTCCCTTCTTTAATTTCACTTCCTTGACAAAATATGTTTCAGTTTCCTGGTATTCATTTTGTTAAACTGTAAGTTATTTGTTCAAAGGAGTTACACTATCAGAATCTTCTCCTGCATATATCATACTTTAGCCAATTTGTTTGTGTATATATATATATATATGTATATGGTCTTGTATGTTTTCATATGTTTATAATTCAGAGCAAACTTCTGATAGCTTCATTTAAGAAAGAGATGGATAATGGTACTTACAAGAAAGTTGTAAAATGAAAAGATAACCAATGTAAAGTATATGTAGTAATCGTACGCTCAGCCAGCATTCTACCAGCTATGATTTAAAAAATATTTTCACTTGGATAAAAATGATACTTTTGGGGCTGGGAGATGGCTCAGTGGTAGAGCGCTTGCCTTGCATGCCTGAGGCCCTGGGTTCGGTTCCTCAGCACCACATAAGCAAAAAAGTAAAAAGCCAGAGGTGGTGCTGTGGCTCAAGTGGTAGAGCTCTAGCCTTGAGCTGAAGAGCTGAGGGACAGCGCCCAGGCCCAGAGTTCAGGCCCCACAACTGGACCCCCAAAAAAAGAAAGAAAGAAAGAAAAAAGAACATGTCCCCAGAGACCATTCGGGGATATTCCAGATCCTCGTTTTGATTTTGGATACTGAATGAATCAGCAAATTGATACTACTATGTTCCTATGTTCCACAATGCATGGAAGTGGACGGTTTTCCTAGGGACTTCTCACATTTAAACCCAGGAAGAGTCATGAAACCATAGTGTTACTACAATTGGAACACAACAGTCTTGCCTTCTAGGACAAGAACCAAAGCTTTTTTTTTTTTTTTTTTTTTATGAGCACTGATCAAGAGACTAGGGCCAACTTTTCAAATAGCTGTGATGGTGTTTATAAAGATTTATTAACTTCTTTTATGCTCTGCCCTTCAACTTTTTCTCCATAACCATCATCTGGATTTAACAAATCCCTTTCTGTCCTAGCCAGCATTTCAACTGCATGCATATGGTGGAGACCTAAGACAATTAAATACATGTTGTTTCTTGGAACTGGGTCTAACATTTTTTCAGGAGCTCTCTAGTCTGGATTCTCCTGTAAGAGACTCAGACGTGAATGTGGGTGGATCGTTTATTTGGAACTTTTTTTTTTTTTTTTTTGCCAGACATGGTGCCTGAACTCTGGGCCTGGGCTCTGTCCCTCAGCTCTTCAGCTCAAGGCTAGCACTCTACCACTTGAGCCACAGCGCCACTTCCAGCTTTTTCTGCTTATGTGGTGCTGAGGA
>NW_012273173.1:0-6970 GCF_000151885.1 Dipodomys ordii
AAAAAAAAAAAAAAAAGAGTAATTGTTCATTTCAGCAAGTTACAATTTTTAAGAATAAGGATTTTCAATCCAACTTGCTTTCTAAATTATATTTTAATCCCTTTTGAGTCTTGCTATACTGCCCAGACTGCCCTCAAACTTTTACCATGTACAGCTTTTTAGGGAAAGTGACTAAATTATTCTAAAGTATCCTCACCAAACAAGATATCAAAATTTACTTGTTTCAATTAAAGCAAATAGTTGAGTGGGTAGGGCTTGGTCCCTTTTTAGCTATTTTCTGCCTTGTGTGTTTTGGGGAGCAGGAAAAATAATCTCATTGAACTTCATACAATAATTTAAATTAACTAAATTAATTTAAAATAATTAAATTCAGCTCACAGAATGCAAGTTTACAGTTTCGTGTATCTAGAGAAGCCAAAGATATAGCCATTGAAGTCAAGAGCCTCCCTGACCCTCCTCAAACTGGCTTTGTGGTTTTGTCATCCTCTTCTGTCAGCTCTCAGGTGTTACAGTGAACCCATCAGAAAGAAGTATTTGGTTTCCTCAGTTGCACAGATTAGAAAATGAGAATTTTATTTTGTTAATTAGATAACCAAATTCAATTTTTTTTTTAGGTAGACTCACATTTTCTTTTATTACTGCGTTGCTAAAGAGGGAGTGAAGATGACTGAGTGTGGCTTGGCAGCCAAGTGACATAGCCTGTCAGGATAAAGGATATGGAGCATGCTGCTGTACTTTAGTTACCCTCCAAATTAAATGTAAATAGAACACAGGCATGCCAGTTATCTAGTATTAGCTCTAGGGAAGTAGCATAATCATGTACATATGCAAATGACTATATACAGATTATGTATAAATTTATCCTGCTGGATAAATTCTAGTAGGATTCACTCTGGTAAGTTTTAGAGTCATTTCTCTCAATCGTGGATATTTATAAAAGGGGCATAACCTATCCAGTTTTACTATTAAAAGTGCTGAAGTTTGCAAGTGAAATTTTTAATACAAGTACTTATAATACTATATTTATTCTTTTTTTGGGGGGAGGGTCTGGTCGTGGGGCCTGAACTCTGGGCCTGGGCGTTGTCCCTCAGCTCTTCAGCTCAAGGCTAGCGCTCTACCACTTGAGCCACAGCGCCACTTCCGGCTTTTTTTCTTCTTGCTTATGTGGTGCTGGGGAATCAAACCCAGGGCCTCATGCATGCAAGGCAAGTGCTCTACCACTGAGCCATCTTCCCAGCCCTTTATTTATTCATAATACTATATTATTTATAATGTTTATTAATACCATTTCTTTTTGCCATACCGTTTCTGTTCGTTAACTTGTGTGGTTTGAAATCTGTGTTTAGGTCCTCTTTAACCTCTGAGTTAACAGTACCTAAAAAGCAAAGCCAACCCTTCCATGTTTGCTAGTCTTATGATTTATAATCTTTTAATATAGTTTGCTTTGATTTTTTTCTCTCTCACAGTTCATATTTGCCAACTTTCTCACTATGTTTTCCTTTGAGTAAATTGTTTGGAAATAAGATAATGGGTTTTGTTTGTTTGTTTGTTTTTTGTCTGTTGTGGGGCTTGATCTCTTGGCCTGGGTGCTGTCCTTCAGCTCTTCAGCACAAGGCAAACACTCTACCACTAGAGCCACAGCGCCACTTCTGGTTTTCTAGTCGTTAATTGGAGATGAGTCTCATAGACTTTCCTGCCCAGGTGGTTTTGAACCGCAATCCTCAGATCTCAGCCTCCTGAGTAGCTAGAATTACAGACATGAGCCACCAGTGCCTGGCTGGTTGGTTGGTTTTTTAACTGTACTTTTTTTTTTGCCTTTTCTTGTTTGGAACTGAGGATCAAACCTAGGACATTGTACTTGCTAGGCAAGAGCTTTACCAATGAGCTACATTCTAGCTCAATAGTGTCTTTAGTTTCTGTGTTTTTTACAAATTGTTTGGGGTTTGTTTTGTTTTGTTTTCAGTGCTGGAGATGGTACCCAGAGCCTTATTCATTTTGGCAAATGTTGTTACCATTGAGCTGCATGCCCAACCAAAATATGTTGTTAATATATCTCAAGTGGTAGCTCTTTAGATTTTTAATAGGGTTACACATAGATGATACAGAGTGAAGAATAAACTATGTCCCTTTTATCTCCTGGAAATTGTGTGCATGTAGTATCTGTTGGAGCCACATGGTGGCAGAAGAAGTTTTGAAACTTTATGATCTGAGAAACATGCTCTTGGATACTGTCTTTATATCTTCATCCTTCATTCTTTATGAATAATTATGAAGCTATAGAAATTAGTAAGAATTATGAAGATGTAATGAATTAATGGAAATAACATCCAAATATACCTTAAGAAATAACACATTAAAATACACTTTTCTGATTACTTCCCTCTTTTTGCTTTTCCTCCAAGAGGAAGCAAATCTTTGCTGAATTTGGTATGTGTCACTTGTATGCAAGGCTTTATATTTCTATCACATTATTATGTCTTCTTAACAGTACGTGAGAATGTTTTTTTCCATTGTTGTTTTTGTTTAATGCCACTTATTGAACGCTAGAGGAACAGTAGAAGTCATCCTGAAAGCAGGAGGGAGAACAGCACGAAGCACTTGCAGACAGTGTCTTTGTTCCAAAGACCTGTCCTTTCTATAAAGGAGGAGGATTATCTGTTGGAAGTAATCAGAAAGAAGGCTGGGATAGGTAATTCCAGAGCACTAAGGATTTGAAGTTGCCTTGTTCAGGGCATGATTTGGCTAGATTTGTGCAAAAGAATTTCCTGTGTAGGTGTGTGTCTCTCAGCAACTTAACTTACGTGAAAAAAAAAAAAAATGAAGCCTCTGTTCCCTACTTCAGAGTCTTCTCTCCCCTACCCTTGTGGCTCTTCTTGCCTGGATAGCCTCTAAACTGAAGGGCCGGGAAGGTGGCTCAGTGGTAGAGCACTTGCCTTGCATGCATGAGGTCCTGGGTTCGATTCCTCAGCACCACATAAGCAGAAAAAAAAAAGCCGAAAGTGGCGCCGTGGCTCAAGTGGTAGAGTGCTAGCCTTGAGCTGAAGAGCTGAGGGACAGCACCCAGGCCCAGAGTTCAGGCCCCATGACCAGACCAAAAAACTGGATTTCTCTAGGCTTTTAAATAGGGTCTCATTTCCTGGGCCTCGATTTACCTGCTTTAAGCTTCTTGTTTTAGCAAGGATGACAGGCCTGCACGATCATACTCATCTTTACATTGAGATGGGATGGGATCTTGTGAACTTTTTTGCAGGTTTGGAACATTGATCCTCCCAATCTCAGTCTCCCACATAGTTTATAATGATAAGAACATGCCACTGTACCCAACTATCAGTTGAGAAAAGTAGGCTTTCCTGCCAGCTGGATATGAGTTGAGATCCTTCTGTTCTCAGCCTCCCAAAGTTCATAGAATTACAAGTGTGAGTCACCAGCGCCTGGCTCACCCCCCCTCCCTTGTTGTTGTTGTTGCTGCTCCTCCTCTTCTTTTTCTCCTTTTTCCTTCTTCTTCCTTCTTTCTTCTTCTTCTGTCTTGGGGCTTGAACTCAGGGCCTGGATACTGTCTCTGAGCTTTTTTGTTTTTGGCTCAAGGCTAGCACTCTACCACTTGAGACACAGCACCACTTCTGGCCTTTGCTGTTTATGTGGTACTGTGGAATCAAACCCGGGGCTTTATACATGCTAGTCAAGCACTCTAACACTAAGCCACATTCCCAGCCCCACCTCCTCTCTCTTCCCTCTCCTCTCTTTCCTTGTTTTCCCTCTCTGCCCCCCTCTCCCCCCTCTCCCCCGTCCCTCCCGCTCATTCTTCCCTCTTCTACCTCTTCCCACCCCCTTTCTCTTTGGTAATAGTACTGAGATTTCAACTCAGGACCTGGACATTGTCCCTTAGCTTATGTGCTCAAGGCTGGTACTCTGTCTCTTGAGCCACAGCTCCACTTCTAGCTTTTTGGTGGTTAATTGAAGCTAAGAGTCTCATGGACTTTCCTGCCTGCGCTGGCTTAGAACCACTGTCCTCAGATCAGCCTCCTGAGTGGCTAGGATTACAGATGTGAGTTCTATGCATATTCTTATAGAGCCATATGCTATTATCATCAGTGATACAAAAGGAACAATGCTTACCTGGCATCATTTAATAACATTTGATTGAAAGTCATCTACCCACTTCAGCTAGCATGGTGGCTCATTTTTATAATCCCACCACTTAAGAGATTGACTCAGGAGGATCTCAAGTTTGATGCCAGTTTGGGCTACATGGAGTTCAAAGATAGCCTAGGCTACATAGTGAGACCTGGCTCAAACCTGTAATCCTAGCTACTCAAGAGATTGAGACCTTGAGGATTGGGGTTGAAAGCTCCCTGGGCAGAAAAGTCATAGAGACTTTGAGCCAGACTTCAGGCAAGGTTCAAGTATAGAGTGCCAACTGAAGTGAGCTAGCAAGCTGAACTTGTGCAAGGTCCTCGAGTTCAAGCTCTAGTATGAGCAAAAGGGGGAAAAAAACTACATGTCCCAAGATTATCCTTTTGGAATTGATTTGTTTGATTTAGTATCTAAGCCAAATACATAGTTTAATAATGTATTTGACGATTATCTTAAATCTTTTCTAATCTTAGGAAAACCTCTTATTCATTTTTTTTGTCCTCCGTTTTGGATTTGTTGGAGATACTAGAACTGTTATCATATATAATTGCAGTTTTTTAATTAAATATTTTATTATCTTTAGTTGTACAGCGCAGTTTATGAATATAGTGCATCTTGACCAGTGTCACTCCTTTCAACATTCTTACCCATCCCTCCCAATTCACACTTTCCTCACTCTTCTTAATTTTGTAGAATACATTTAGAAATATTTTGCAGCTTAACAAAGCAGTTTATGTATACAATGCATCTAGATCTGTCATGCACTTCAAATTTTTCAGCCCACCCCCCCCCAACTACCTCTTCCTTTGTTTTTCTTAATGTTGTGGTGCATACAACAAATTCTGGTCTAGAATTGCAGTTTTAAATTTTTGAAGTCCCTTCTTTTGAAATAACGTTTGGTTTATAGAGAAGCTGTAAAGATGGGGTCCTCATATAACCCCCCCAACCTCCTCTCATCAGCACCCTATATCACCTTCACATATCATTTTTCTGTTTCAGCATCCAACCCAGAATACCACATTCTATTTAGCTGTGGTTAAATTATGACATTGTTTCTGAACATAATCTATCTTCTGCTAAGAAAAATTACCATTTTCTTCTTGGAAGCAGTATACTGTGTAATAGTTAAAATATATAATTAGATTAGGCATAAGGTTAAGTCACTTAGTAACTGCAGGATATTGAACAGATTATTTAGACTTTCTATGTTTCATCTGTTTTAAAATAGAATAAAAATAATAATACTTTGTTTTTTATCATTGTTAAAGTTTTATCTAGGGCATGATTTTAGACTTTATCTAAAGTGTGATTTTAGAAAGAATGTGTGCATGTTTTCTTCCATTTGCTTAGAAATAATACCTTTGCTTTTTGTATAGTAGTCTCATTACACTTTATTCAGTAGACTATTAAAAACATTGATCAATCAGATACTGCATTGGCTTCAAGAACCAGTTTTTTCTCTGCAGAGATTGCTAAATACTAGGATTTGAGGACAAAATGTCAAACTATTCTCTCATTAGTCTCACAGAAGGACTGTTTTGTAAATTAGAATGCATCTTCTTTACCAAACCATCTTTGCATCAATTTGTGTTCCAAGTAGCTATTGGAATGGCTCAGGCCCTCAAGTATGTTATGGTATGAGGAACTGGAATTGGTTTGGTCATACCATCAGGGCTTCTTGAAACACACACCCTTCCACAATGTCTCCGTGGACTCAGTTACTTCCAGTGCTGCCCCTGCTGCTGTTTACTCTTGCTGTTTCTGGCAAGTTGCTATGATAAAGAAAATCTGTTTTCATTAGAATCTGTGCTCTTTTTTATAGAATTCTTGGAAGCATTGAGCAATCACGTTACTCAAAAAAGGAAATAAAATTATGTTAGTAGTTTAGATCAAAGACTACTCAAGAATTCAGGAACTCAAGTTGAAGGTCACCAATTTGACCCATTTCACTGGCTTCTATTTCCAGATCTGCAAGAGAAAATCAGCTAAAGAGGAAGTTGTATGTTATTGGCAATAGTAACTGAGGCTCCCATGAGTCTCATTCCAAAGCCCTCAAACTGAATGTCCACAGTCTTACCTAGAATACAGTAACTAACTGGTTTATTTGGGGAAAAGGGACTGTGAGTTAATGAGGTGAGTTTGGTTTGGTCCTCTTGTCTGTAGAAGTTGAGACAGCCCTCAGGGCTTCTTGGCTGTCATGCTCCTGCATTTCCTAGAAGCCTTCTGGGTTAGGTTTTTAGTGTTTTGGGGCCACTACTCTGATTCAAAGTTGACCCAATTTGGATGGTAAATGGGGAAGGACGTTTGGGGACCCTTATGCTATAGTTTAATGGCTAAAGCAGGAGTGTTTGAATGAAATATACTGGGTTTTGATCCATACTTTCTTCGTTATTGTATTGCTTGGTCAAATAATATAACTGTTTTAGAGTCTTCCCTGCTTATGGGACCATTACGAAGATTAAGGTAGAACACATTGTGTTCGTGAGCACTCATACCTTACTGTTTATAATAAACAACTGAGAGGCTGGATTTTGCAGCAGTGAAGGGGAACATATTATCTTTGCCTGTGTGTGTGTGTTTGTGTATGAACATGCACATGCACACACATGCATGTACATTTAAAACATTGTATCAGATTTAAAGTAAGTTTAAAATGCTTGCCTTTTTGTGGACAGTATTAGGCTCTGTGAAGTACATCTCAGGTGTACTTCATCAAGGCTGTTTTGTTGCTATGTTTTTGTTTTTGTTTTTTTTGGGGGGTCCGGTCGTGGGGCCTGAACTCTGGGCCTGGGCGCTGTCCCTCAGCTCTTCAGCTCAAGGCTAGCACTCTACCACT
>NW_012273174.1:0-2444 GCF_000151885.1 Dipodomys ordii
GTCCAGTCGTGGGGCCTGAACTCTGGGCCTGGGCGCTGTCCCTCAGCTCTTCAGCTCAAGGCTAGCGCTCTACCACTTGAGCCACAGCGCCCACTTCCGGCTTTTTTCTTTTTGCTTTTGTGGTACTGAGGAATCGAACCCAGGGCCTTGAGCATGCAAGGCAAACGCTCTACCACTGAGCCACCTTCCCAGCCCTCTTCATAAGCTTTTAACTTATAACTTTAACTTTTAACTACACATACAATACTTCAAATAATAAAAATATCTAATTTTATATAATTAGCTTAATTGGAAATCTTGGCTCTGCTTTTTCTGTGATAGACTCCACAGAAAAATTTGTTTATTTGTATTTCTTTCTATACTTACTTACAAATGGCAAGTGAAAGCTTTTTCTGACTGTACTTAGCACAGAAATTTGGATCACAGGCTTGAGGTGATGATGAACCTTAGGGGTAGGAGCCTTTTCTACATTCAAATTAAAAAGATTTCATACTTGCACTAAGTAATCAAATTGCTGATTTTCTTTGAAGTTTTATGCAATTTAACATTTTGTTTGTTTGTTGCAGGTACCAGGGTTTAAACTTGGGATCCTGTGCTTGCTTGGCAGGTACCTATCACTTGAGTCATGCTTTTAGCCCCCACCCCCCTTTTTTGGGGGTGGTGGTCATGGGACCTGAACTCTAGGTCTGGGTGCTATCCCTGAGCTCTTCAGTTCAAGGCGAACCTCTACCACTTGAGCCACAGTGCCACTTCCAGTTTTCTGATGGTTAATTAGAGATAAGAGTCTCAGGGACTTTCCTGCCCGGGCTGGCTTTGAACCTCGATCCTCAGATCTCATCCTCCTGAATAGCTAGGATTACAGGCGTGAACCACCAATGCCCAGCCTTGCCCTCCTTTTTGTTCAGATTATTTTTCAGGTAATGTTTTGTGATCCTTCTACTTATGCCTCCCCATGTCTCTGGGGATGACAGGCAAATACCACTACACTCAGGCATTGTGCTTCTCCCATAGCCAGCTCACAGCTGTAATCCTAGCTACTCAGGAGGCTGAGATCTGAGGATAATGGTTCAAAGCCAGCCCAGGCAGGAAAGTCCATGAGACTCTTTAAAAAAAAACAAAAACTGTACACAGGGGTTACAGTTACATGAGCAAGCATTGTTACTTCCTCCTTTGTTTTTCCCCTACCCTCCGAGGCTTCCTTCCCATCTCCACTACACTTCCCCCCTTCCCCCTCCCCGCCTAAATTGTAAAGTTTGTTTTTCAACATAGCGTCTTGTACATCTCATTGTTACAATGGGTCAACATGTATCCCTATTTAAGCATTTTGTTTTTTCCCTTCCCCTCCCCAAGCTAGAGAAGTGTATATGCAAGATGCAGGGAACTGACATCAAATACAGTGAAAACAGGGGTTGTACTATGGGGGAGGAACATACAAAGAAACAAAAAAATCACATAGTACATTATAAATACATTAGGAATAGTAAGAAAGAAAAAACCACGTGTGTCCCTATCTTTGGGTTCATTTCACTTAATATCATCTTATCAGGTCATACGTACATAGCTTTTGAGCTTTTCTGCTTGTCTCAGACATATACTAGTTATTGCAAATAAGGAAAACCATAGGACCTATGTTTCTTTGGGCCTGGCTTACTTCACTTAATAGAATTTTTTCCAAGTCTTTCCATTTTCTAACAAGTGGAGCGATATCATTCTTTCTGATGGAGGCATAGAATTCCATTACATAGATATATATACATATATATATATATATAATCACATTTTAAAAGAAGCCATTTAATCAGGCAGATTAAATAAATTCTCACAAACATCCTATGTACAATAAAAATATTTATAGACAGTCATCTGTTACTGAAAGTTAACAAATCTCAGGTTGTTTGAGGTAAAGATTTTGTAGAGTCTAAAGGACCCATTATTTGGGGGGTAAAATGTTGAAAACTTAGGCAAATTAAAAAAAATCTTGAGGTGCTAAGGACATAAATGCACCTCTGGGTTCCCCTTCCTTGTAGTTCAACACCTTGAACTAGTTACAGTCTCCTCCCTGTTCTCTCAGCAGCACATAACCCCTTGCAGCTCAGCCCTGACCACATGGTTAAAATTTGTTTACCCATTCCTATGTCTCCCGGAGGACTGTCAGTCTGTGTATCCTTACAGTCTCAAGTAATGCCAGACAAACATATGAATGAGACACACAGAATAATGATAAAGACAGTGCATAAACAATAAATTCCCAGAACTGTGTTAAACTTACCTGGCTCAAATAACATTAACAAAGTGACTGGCCTAGATGACCCTAAGGGTCCTACCATGTCTACTGATAAGTGAGAGAATGATCGCTATCTCTCTCTCTCTCTTTCTCTGTGTGTGTGTGTGAGAGAGAGAGAGAGAGAGAGAATGATCGCTATCTCTGTGTGTGTGTGTGTGTG
>NW_012273175.1:0-2885 GCF_000151885.1 Dipodomys ordii
CTCAGCACCACATAAGCAAAAAGAAAAAAGCCGGAAGTGGCACTGTGGCTCAAGTGGTAGAGCGCTAGCCTTGAGCTGAAGAGCTGAGGGACAGTGGCCAGGCCCAGAGTTCAGGCTCCACGACCGGACCCCCCCCCAAAAAAAAAGAAAATCCAAATCGAATTTTTTGGAAAGACTGGTACAGGGAGAGAGAATTTAAGGTTATACATTTGAGCTTGGCAGTCAATGTGTGTCTTTCTAGCTGGAAGTTTCCTTCCTGGAAACTTAGAATGTATAACTTTGTTATCTCTTGTTTGGTCATACACATCCATTGATTGAGCTCCTATCAGCTGGTAGACTTGCTCTGGACACTGAAGGACATCACTGATATATCAGTGAAGCAGAGATCAGATCCCCCTGGGTGGGGAGGGGGTTTAAGAACAAGATACATGTACAGCATTTACATGCTGGAAGATGCTGAGAGAGCTTTGGTGTAGATAGGAGGATGAATGAGAGGCCAGGGTAAACTTCACAGGAGGCATAGGTAGGACTGGTAGAGAGGAGGCCTGGCATGAGGCTGTGGTTGGAACCAGCCACCCCGGACATTCAGGAAAGGAGAGTGGATGGCTCAGTGGATGGACCTAATAGCCCTTTGTCAGATGATTTAGGAAAAAGATGAGTTTTGGACAAACATCTATTGGGAAGGCTGGCCTTCCTTCCACAGCAGGCCCCACACGTGTATACCAAGAAACCTTGGTCTTGAAATGAAAACAAAGTATTTACTAAGGAGCAATGGTTGACTAATGGGACAATGGCTCCATGTGAGACTTCTATCTACTGGCTGGATAGATACTGACTGAGGAGAAGCTGGGGTGCTGTGTCGCATGGGCAAAAGAGATCATGGAGATCAGAAGGAGGTAACAATGTGGAGCTCAAGTACAGGCTAGCAAGGCCTTGGGACCTTTAATGCCAGGTTCAAGTCTGTAGTCCTAGCTATTCAGGAGGCTAAATCCTCAGAATGGCAGGTTAAAACCAGCTTGAGCAGCAAAGTCTGTGAGACTCTTATCTCCACTTACTTACCAAAAAGCCAGCACTGGAACTGTAACTCAAGTGATAGAGTACTAGCTTTGAGCAAAAAGGCTCAGGGACAAACCCACATACACACGTGTGCGCGCACACACACACACACACAACACACACACACACACACACACACAATGTCTTTACTATGCCACTAGTCCTCTACCTTGCCATGGCCTTGTCTTACTCCACAACCAGGATTGACAAGATAAAATCCTGTGTGACAAAGTAACAAACATAACCTTGAGGTATCAGGCATAAATACTGAGGCACATTAATGACCTCACACTTTAGACCATGGCTTCCTGGGACTCTAATAATCCACTGCATCTTATCCTTACATAGTACATGGTTGAGGTAAGGGGAATTGTAGATATTCTTCCTTTACACTGACAAATTCACTTTTGCCCACATCAGAGTCCTAGGAACACACATTATCTGCAAAGCAACCCACCCTCTATTGATATATTATCCAGAGTTGCTCTCTAGGTCATCCTAATAACCAGGTAACCTGAGTAGCCTGGCTAGACCTGTTCTGGTACAGGAGAGGCAGAGTGGGCTGAGCTAAGGGAACTCTCACTTGTCCAGAGGTGTCAGAAATGAAAGTGCTCAGAATTCCTCTTTCTAAATATTATAGGGTTCCTGGAATCTTTTAAGAGGTTCTTTTTCATGGAAATAGTAAACAACAGGAGTGTGAAGAATGGATGAATGTTTGTTCTAATTTTGCTGCCTGCTGGTTAGTAAGATTAGAACGTCTTCCAGCCTTGAAGAAATAAAATTAAAATCAAAATCCTCCAATGTAGAAGGCCTCTGAAGGAGTAGGATAGAAAGAAAATACTTTCGGTGATGAACAGTGTTTTATCGCAGAGGCTGACACATCACAGTCATCCTATGAGAATATGGCAAAACAAAAAGGAATATCACCTGTATAGAAGCCCGTGGATACATCCGCTTCACTCTCACTTGATGAGATAATATTCTCCTGATGATAAATAGTCCTTGGTAGAGCAATGACCAGCACCAGGGACACAAATTGTCACTCTAGGTTCATTCTGGATACCTGCCCTTCTTTATTATTCACAGAATCTTCGGGAAAGGAATCAAGAACTTCTATCTCCATGACTTGCACACCCAGCCTATGTCAGAACCACCTAGTCTTGAAGGCCTTGGGAGAAGCTCTCTTCCTGGTCATATCAAACAGGATGCCCAAGCCTGATGCTAGTGGTTCACACCTGTAATCCTAGCTACTCAGGAGGCTAAAGATCATAGTTTGAAGCCAGCCTGGGCAGGAAAGTCCATGAGACTCTTATCTCCAATTAACTACTCAGAAAAAAAAAAGGCAGGAAGTAATGCTGTGGCACAAGTGGCAGAACGCTAGCCTTGAGCAAAAGAAAAATCTCAAGGACAGCACCTAGACCCTGAGTTCAAGCCCCAGGATCTGCACCCCCCTCTCCCTGCCATACCCCTAAACAAACAAACAAAAAAAAACCAGGATGCCCAAGTCCTTGAGAAGACTATACAACTGGCAAGAGGCCTATCAGTTGTTAAGGTTTGTACACATTTCATCAAGATTAAAAGGTTTTCTGAAGACTCTTCTTTTTTCGTTTTTGTTTTTGTTTTTGTTTTCTTTGGGTCCGGTCATGGGGTCTGAACTCTGGGCCTGGACACTATCCCTCAGCTCTTCAGCTCAAGGCTAGTGCTCTACCACCTGAGCCACAGCGCCACTTCTGGTTTTTTCTTTTTGCTTATGTGGTGCTGAGGAATCGAACCCAGGGCCTCAGGCATGCAAGGCAAGTGCTCTACCACTGAGCCACCTTCCCAGCCCA
>NW_012273176.1:0-3315 GCF_000151885.1 Dipodomys ordii
GACAAGTTTACATTCCCACCAACAATGAAGTAAGGTTCCTTTCTGTCCACATCCCCTCCAGCATCTGTTGTTATTAGAGTTCTTGATTTTTGCCGTTCTTCCTGGGGTGAGGTGATATCTCAATGTTGTTTTGATTTGCATTTCTTTTATGGCTAGCGATTGGAACATATCTTTATTCTACTTCAAAAATTGATTGGAGGGCTGGGAAGGTGGCTCAGTGGTAGAGTGCTTGCCTTGCATGCTCGAGGCCCTGGGTTCGATTCCTCAGCACCACATAAGCAAAAAAGAAAAATGCTGGAAGTGGCGCTGTGGCTCAAGTGGTAGAGCTCTAGCCTTGAGCTGAAGAGCTGAGGGACAGCGCCCAGGCCCAGAGTTCAGGTCCCACGACTGGACCCAAAAAAAAAAATTGATTGGTAGTTTACCAAGTATAGAGAGTTGTAGAACATATTGTTCTCAAAATTGGACAACAGTATTAGGGGGTAGGCACTCAGGATTTTGTCCTTACAGGTAGTAGGCTATAACTTTTCATGGATTGCTCAGTTGTTCACAGATTGCTCATTGTTTATTTGAAGAGAATATTTTTTAGGGTTTTGCAGCTTTTTAGACAAACAGTGCTCCAACTGAGATGATCATGTTTGCCCCTTACTATTATCCTATGAATAAAATCACCTAATATTCCTGAATAATTCCACTTGATTATGGTATGGAATCATTTTCTCATATGTATAGATTCTGTTTGTTTGAATTTTCTTGAGAAATTTTTACTTGCATATTTGTAAAGGATATGGATCTTTAGTTCTTATTTTTAGATGATTGTTTCTGGTTATGATATCAGGGAAATATTGGCCTACCTGTTTCAGCCTAATTTGGAGGACATCCTGTGAAAGAGTCATACCAATTATTTACATATATATTATATAATATATTCATCTATCTACCTATTTTTAATTTGATTCACCAATAAAAGTCTTAATTAGCCTGGGATTTTTCTTGTGGTATGTTCTACATTTTTAAATTTTGTTTGCTTTTGTCTTCATTTTTTTATTAGTATTTATATACTTTTTATTTTTAAAAAGTCTGTACATATATCTTGTCTTTTTTGTAATTATTTTGGTAATTTGTAGGAATTTATTTATTCCTTTCAAATGAATCATTTTGTAATGAAGTGAATAATATTTCTTTATAATAATTTTTATTTCTGTAAGGAAAGTAGTACACTCCCTATTTTACTTGTGACTTTAGTAATTTGAGTCTTATTACTTTTCTCTTGGTTAGTCTAGTTAAAGATAATCAATCTTATTTAACTCATTGAAGATCTAGCTCTTGTTTTTCTTAATTTATTTTTTTCCCACATCCTTATATTTCTTTCTTGTTTCTTGTTTCTCTATTTCTAGTTATGTAAGATGGAACTTTGACAATACAGACATGGGAACTTATATGGGCATTTCAGTATAAATTTTCCTCTGAATATTACATTTGCTTTATAATGTAAATTCTCATGGTTTATTTTAACTAACATTTTAAATATAATTTTTGAACCTCTCTAAGATTTTCCTTTCATTAAAATAACCATTTAAATGATTGCTTGTAAATATTTAAAGTTTTTTTTATATTTTTGTGAAATGATCATACTTTATTCTATTGGATTCTACTACTTTTAAGGGATCATACTCTGTGATGAGAGATTAATCATTTAAAATGCTAAAGTTTTATGCTTTTTTTTCATGTAATGTATCATCTGTCCTGGAGTATTCACTCCCTTGTTTCAAATGCAGATTCTGTTGTTACTCAGTAGAGTGTTCAGTACTCTATATACCATTTCTGATGAGAAGCCACAGTATAATCTATCAAAATCCATTGATGTGATTATTTTCTACCCAACAGTTTGACTCTGATGTACCTAGATGTAGTCTTGATTTTATTATTATTGGATTTTGTTGAGTTTTTCATGTATACCTCACTTTTCAAAATCAAATTCTGAGAACTTCCAACCATTTTTACTTTAAACATTTATGTGTCTATTTATTTAGTATCTATATAAGAATAGACACTATTATACTTTATTTAATCCTCCAGACATTTTTTCTACAAACTTTAGTATATTTATAATGCTTATTTGAACATATTCATTGTAAATGAATGGAGCGGAGTTACCTTAAATGCCTTCTTAAACAAGGAAGTCTTTCACTCTTTGTGAAGGGTGTGTGTGGGGAGGGGTGTGTATGTGTGGGTGCTGGGAGACATTCTCACCATCATGGTTTCCCACTGTACAGAGGCTTAGGTCATTTGTATGTATATTTTTCTTCTTGATTATTTCAGATATGCACACATCCTTGACATGATGCATGTGGCAATCCAGATTATGAGAAATATATGACAACTTTTGATGCCTCCCTATGGACATATCATTTTTAAGGTTTTCCTTTTAGATTTTTTTTTTTTTGGGAGAACCTCTTGTTTGTTCCAATTGGCATTTCTACTCAGGCGTCTGCGATGTCAAGCAATTGGCACTGGTTCTTTCTAGCAAATGCCCTTGGGAAAGGCGTTTGTCACAGCATGAGCTCTGAATGAGGGTGAATGACAAACTCTGTTAGTGAGACATTTCCAGAAAACTATCAAATTGTGGAAATTCTCTAGGAATGGATCTCTGTGAGGAGCTCCAGAACTGGTGTGCTTTTTGCAAAGGTTGTAAATTTTCACTGCTTGTGTGGATCTGCAGAGAGCTGACATGACCAAAGCAATTAAAAATAGCATGAAGCACTAATTTCGCTAACATTTTTCTTGAAATAAAATGTTCTATGGATTTTACAGATTCTTAAAATATATATTTATTATCTGTAAGTAGTTGGACAGAGCAGTTGTTATTCAACGAATTGTATGAATATAACGCATCTTGATTAATGTCACTACATTCATCGTTCTCCTCCATCCTTCTCAATCTTACTCTGGCCCTCATTTTTTTTTTTCATTTTGTAGGATATGCGTTGGATTTTATGTGTAGGTTTTGGTTAAGGAAATATGCTAAGGTTTATTGTGACAATTTTTGCAAAATCCCTTGATGGTTTCATGGAAATGATTTCAGAATATTTTTTCTCAGTTATGCTGTAAACTTCAGTGCTCAAGATTTTAAAATGTGTGCTTATTTCTTTTCTTTCTTTCTTTCTCTCTCTCTTTCTTTCTTTCTCCCTCTGTCTCTCTCTCTCTTTTTCTCTCTCTTTCTTTCTTTTTTATTGTGAAAATACTGTACAGAGGGGTTACAATTACATGGGCAAGGTAATGAGTGCATTTCTTATCAAGCATTGTTGTCTCCCTTTA
>NW_012273177.1:0-6359 GCF_000151885.1 Dipodomys ordii
GAAGTGGCGCTGTGGCTCAAGTGGTAGAGTGCTAGCCTTGAGCTGAAGAGCTGAGGGACAGTGCCCAGGCCCAGAGTTCAGGCCCCACAACCAGATCTAAAAAAATGCAGGCTCTGTCATGAGCACTTTGAATACAACCCCAGTGTTGATAATAAACTTGGTGGAAAGAGGCCACAAGGAAGCCACTGAAGGATTGGAAGTGTGAACACCATGGTTAGAACTGTCTGCTTCTTTGAATTCCACCCTTAAGGGTTACCCAGGGAACACAAAAAAAATATTGGCAAAGCCTTTGGTCCAGGGATTTAAAATGAACTCAGCATCAGGCTACAGTCCAAAGTGGATGAAAGTTTGGCTGTGAGGATGAGGATTAGATCAGCTCTGAAAACTCACAAGGGTCCAGTATAGCTGCTCTGGTCCCTGCATCAACAGCAGTGCCAACATTTTATCTGTTAAAATGATCCCACCCTTATGGTTTATACCGTCTTGCCTGTCTAACAGTGGCCCTTACAGAGACACCTACAGAAAGAGTAAAGAGTGTCGGGATACAACACAATCC
Organism: Dipodomys ordii; assembly: GCF_000151885.1. NCBI lineage: Eukaryota > Metazoa > Chordata > Mammalia > Rodentia > Heteromyidae > Dipodomys > Dipodomys ordii. The sequence continues at coordinate 557 of NW_012273177.1, forward strand.
TGGAACAGAACCAGGCTGGGGACAATGTGCCAAAAACTTTCCATCAATTAGGGCAACCTACCACCCCATCCTCTGCTATTTCTTTTTTAATTAATTAATTGTTATTTTTTTTGTGTGCTGATACTGGGGCTTGACCTCAGCGTTTTGGCGCTGTCCCTCTATCCCTTAGCTTTTTTACTCAGGGCTGGTGCTCTACCACTTGAGCCACATCTCCACTTCTGGCTTTTTAGTGGTTAATTGGAGATAAGAATCACATGGACTTTACTGCTGGGCTAGCTTGAATGGAGATCCTCAGATCTCAGCCTCCTGAATAGCTAAGATTTATAAGCATGAGCTATCAGAGCCCAGTCCCTCCCTTATTTCTAAATAAGACCAAGTGTGACTCGAGGACAATCAGTTCCTCATATATTTTTTGTGTACCTTTGACATATAAAGCACAGAGCAGCATCACCATGATGCCTGTTCTCCCAGAGCGTGGAGTTTGTGGAGAAGCTAAAGCACATATATTAATGACTATCTGATCAGTGAGAAGAGGATAAGGATGTTTACAGCAAATAGGCAGCATGGTTGATAGGAAGGTACGGGGAACAATGATGACTCAATGGAGAGAAAAAAAGCACCCCTTAGCTCCCTGTAGTTTGAACTTATATACCATTTACTGTGACCTTTTGTAGTGTTTTGAAGCAGATAGGCCTGGCTTGGTTTTTTCTTTCTTTTTTTAATATATATTTTTATTGTAAAGATAAACCATGAAAACTCTTAAAAGCATGTTCATTATTTATGCAATTACAGGTCAGGGGAGGATTGGTGGGGAGAAAGCCAAAAAACCAAACCTTTAATACTTAGATACCTGAACATTTTCCTATGTCACCTGGAGAATTTGCCTGGAGTGAATACCTGGGAGGTCTATACCCCAGGACAGGCCACTTTAGATATACAGATTTTCGATTACTCGTCCACAAAACAATAGGAATGAAGCAGAGGCCCTATGGAATCCTTGAGCAAGGTTAGAACTGTAGAAGGCTACCTGGCCTAGTTCAGCATCTTAATAGCTCCCAAATTCATGGCCCAGCCGAGCAGCCCTAGCCTTCCAAGAAGAAAAAAATCCCACAGCTTTCTCCACTCTCCGCATTTCCAGGACTCTTACTGAATCCAACCTGGAAACCCAAGGTGGTACTTCTGCCACCTCTGGTGCTTCTGGCCAGGCCTCTCCCCAGTCATTCACCTCACATCCTGGCTTTTCTTCCTGTTTCCTTGCACTCCATTCCTCAGGTATCACCATTTACTGCGACCCTTTTGTAGTGTTTTGAAGCAGATAGGCCTGGCTTTGTTTTTGTTTTTGGTGTCAGTCCCAGGGCTTGAAATCAGGGTCTAGGTGTTGTCTCTGAGTTTTTGTGCTCAAGGCTAATACTTTACCTCTTGAGTCATAGCTTCACTTCTAGCTTTTTCTAGTGGTTAATTGGAGATAAGAGTCATATTGACTTTTCTGCCTAGGCTGGCTTTGAACCATGATCCTCAGCTCTTAGCCTCTTGAGTATCTAGGATTGCAGGTGTGAGCCCCTGGCACCTGGTTTTGCTTTGAATCATGGATCCACCTTTTACTAGCTAGATGCTACTGGATATGGAGAGCCAATATCCAGTATTCAAACAGAAGAAGCTTATTTCTCATGGTTCTGAGACTGGAAGACCAAGATCAAATGACAATATAGCCAGGCCCTGGTGAGGGCATCTCTTGGGTTATAGATGGCTGACATTAACTTGTGTCTTCATATGGCAGATAGAGAGTATGAGAAAGCCTTGGGATTTCTTTTATAAGGATTCTAATCCCATTCACAAGGGCTCCATCACTCCCCCACCCCCAAAGGCACTACATCCTAATCCTATCACTTAGGGAATTAAGATTTTAACATCTAAATTTTGAGGAGGCACAGTTACTCTACTGCATCATGACAGCCTCAACAGATCTTGTAGGATCCAGTCATTTTGATAAAGGGGTATGAGTGTGGTGGGTAGGAATGAAGATCATTTTCTGTAAAACACACCTCTGTTATCTGAGATGTAGGAAGCAGTAGTCCCAGTACTGCATCCAATATATGGCAAATGAAGGATTAGTTTGACCTTGATGTTTAGAAGATATTTTTTTTACCTCTTCCTGGAATATTTGGATGAGAAACTAGACAACTGAACAAAGTGACCTTTGTGTCCTCGGTAGATGCAGGAGAAACAAAGAAATACCTTGAAAAGGCCTGACTTTATTTTACACTGGGCCATCTCAGTGACGCTAATCTAATACAGTAGAAGATTTTTTTTTAAAAAAGTCCCAAGAGGACTAATAAAATGGCTTTGAATTTCATTACGTTGTAGAGAGAGGAACTAATTCAATTAGTCACAAAATGAGAATTTCTCAGCCTGCTCTGTCTGAAGCAGTTCTGCAGATCGCCTGAACCCATGCAAATACTGCGCAGTTTGTTATTATAGCCCTCATAATGAGCAACAGACTTCTTTTTAAAAAGCCAGCTTTTGAACCTTAACTTTCTTCTTCAGTAAAATGAAGGTAATAGTAGCATTCTATGATGGGATAATTATGCACTGAGTTCAGCACTGGGTACATATAGTTACACAATAGAGCTACTGTTTTTTTTTTAATGAATTCTCATTGTGATATGTAACCATAGGGCAACAGACACTTTTGGTTTTCTTTTGTGTTGGTACTGACGCTTGAATTCAAGCCAAATACTCTAGGTTGGCTTGCTCTGTCAGGGGTTGGTGTTCTACCACCTGAGCCATGTCTCTAACTCTGTTTTTGTGAAAAAGTTGGTTCTTAATGTTTTTCCCAGTGCTTTCATTTTCCCAGGCTTAAAGAATCTCAGTCAATGATTATTGGAAGGTACATAGGAGAAAAAAAATAAGAATAAATGATATTTTGCTTGAAAGGCACAGGAAGAGTTTTAATGGAAGAGCCAAAAGATACAAGGTTGATCTTATTTTTGTGTGTGTGTGCCATATTGGGGCTTGAACTCAGAGCCTAGGTGCTGAGCTGTCACTATTAACTATTTTGTGCAAGGATTTTGTTCAACTACTAGGGCTACAGCTCCCCTGCCAGCTTTCTGCTGGTGAATTGGAGATAAGAATCTCATGAACTTTTCTGCCCAAGCTGGTTTTGAACCATGGTCTTCAGATATCAGCTTTCTGAGTAGCCAGGATTACAGGTATAAGTCACTGGTGTCCGGCTAATTTGCTCTATCTGACTCTGAGGATCTGACCATTAATTTGTCAATGCCCCATAGTCACACATTAAAGTTAGGTGACTCTGTTAGCTTAACCTAAATTCTGCTATGAGAATAAATTATGTGAAAATCTCTGAAGTTTAGAACCCAGGTTTATTTCTTGTTCAGTCTTTCTTGTTTGGTTAGTAGACAGATAGCTCTGTTCCATGGCACAGTTTATTCTGGAAGCTGGTCTGAAAAAATATTCTTCACTTGGGAAATTATCAGTCTTGATGCAGAGGAAAGAAAACATCAGAACCATTCAATGTCTCTGCAAGCTTTTGCTCTGAGATGCCTATCACCTATATTCATTCACATTGTATAGAAGAATCATCCAATGAGGGAAAGCAATGAATCATCGAAGAAAACTATCTTTTCCTATATTACCAACAGGTAAGACTCACTGAAATACATGCATGCATTTAATAAATGAGTAATACTGATTACGTTTCTTTTATAATACCGTGTAACAATTGAGAGCAATACACATTTATTATTGCAGTTTCCATGGGTCAGGAATCTGGGCCTGGCTTAACAGAAACATCTGCTCTGGGTCCCACAGGCAGAATTTAGGGTGTTGGCTGGGGTTGCAATTTCTAGTAGGAAGAAAGGTCTTCTCAGAATAGAAGTGGTCAGTTTATAAAGGCCACTCATAGTTCTGGTCATGAGGCCCTCTGAGCAGGCAGAATAATTTTTTTCTTTTCCTTTCTTTTCTTCTTTCTTTCTCTTTCCCACTTTCTTGCTTTCTTTCTTTCTTGCTGGTACCTGGCCACTGACCCTGAACTTTTCTGTTCACGGCTGCCACTCTACCACTTGAGCCACAGCTCCACTTCCAGCTTTTGCAGTTTGTGTGGTACTGAGGAATCAAACCCAGGGCTTCATGTATGCAAGGCAAGCATTCTACCACTGAGCCACCTTCCCAGTCTGATCCTCAGATCTTAACCTCCTGAGCAGCTAGGATTATCAGAGTGAGCAGTGAGCTACCAGCACTTAGCTAGACAGTACTTTCTTTGTGAAGGCCTCAGGAATGGATTCCTTTGCCTCCTAAAGTCTTTGCTGTTCAGACATTTAGTGGGAATGGAAAAAGCAGAGAGCCAACAGCTGGGTCTTGGAGGCTGATGTTTTATATTCAATCCCTGTGGGTGAGTAATGAGTTAATGAGTTAATCTTTCTGAGTCTTGGTTTCCTCACTTGCAAAGCAGTTAGATAATGAAGTTAGCTATCTTCTAGGGCCATTAGGAATGGAGAAGAGAATGTAGAAGAGAATCTAGAGCATATTAAGCATACCCAAGGACATGCTGTATGCCACACCATGCATACAATCAGAGATAAAGGGATGAGTGGGGCAAGACCTCTACCTCTTATGTCTTAGAGTCCTTAGATATACAACCAAAGAGAATCATCACTTACCTTGAGATGATTACCAATCAAGTCATGTCATCAGTACCTTGACATGGCCAAAGGTAGAAATGCCTCTGAGAACAGTGAAAAGTCTTCATAACAAAGTGAACTTGGGTGGACTTGGGCAAGTAAATAGGAGGCTGCACGGACGGGGAAATAATGGCATGTTGGGATCCAGGAATAGGTCTTGCATGGCTGTAGTACATGCAGGAAAGGATGGGCTAGTGGTAGGTGAAGCCAAGGGTTTGGGGGGTAAAGCATGATGCTCCAAGGTCACTGTGGGGGTGGGGGACAGTGACTAGGAATATTCATTTGAACAGACAAAAGGTTCTTTTAAATAAGGGCCTCTGTGAACTTTACAGAATCCAATCATTGTTGTGTAGGTTTTGCTTTGAACAGAGGGCTTCAAACACTTCCGGATATGATCTTTTCTATAGAGAAATGGTTGTGTCTTTCTTGGGGCTGACATTGGAGCTATTGCTCGTGGCCACTTGGATAACTTGGATGGTTCTCTAGTTTTTCCCACAGGGAATTTGCTGTTCTGGTTAATAGGATTCTGGGTAAGGCTCAGAATCAAATATCTGCAGTTTATTATTCTTAAACCTGCTCTGTCATTCATTAAATCACCACTATAATTTGGTATGTTTATGGAACAGGTGGTTTTTGACTTGGGCAAAATGTACCATTTTGGTATTGGAATCATTCTCATTTCTTTGAAAAAATGTATTGGCAGCAGAATCAGCAGAATTCTATTTGCTACATAGTCTTCTACTTACAAATGAGTCATATTCTTTATCTTAAAAAAATCAATTCTTTTTTTTTTTTGGATGCTGGGGATTGAACCCAGAGTTTCATGAATGCCAGGCAAGTACTCTGACAATTAGCTATATCTCCAACCCCTAAAACTTCATTCTAAGTAAATTATTTATGCCACCAGTTATACAGTTCTATAAACATTATAATTGATTATTAGATTTTTTGGAAAGTTTTTTTTGGGGAGGGGGTCCGGTCGTGGGGCCTGAACTCTGGGCCTGGTCACTGTCCCTCAGCTCTTCAGCTCAAGGCTAGCGCTCTACCACTTGAGCCACAGCGCCACTTCCGGCTTTTTTCTTTTTGCTTATGTGGTGCTGAGGAAT
>NW_012273178.1:0-3305 GCF_000151885.1 Dipodomys ordii
CGAACCCAGGGTCTCAGGCATGCAAGGCAAGCACTCTTCCACTGAGCCACCTTCCCAGCCCCAGTCAATGGATTCTTAAACAAGTCTTTGGCTCTATAGCAAAAGATTGAGAAATAATTGGCATTTGTGTATTTTCATTTAAAAGAAAATATTTAAGAAACATTGATATGATTTTAGTCCTACGTTCTAATAAAATATTTTATTGACAAAGTAATAATTATACTAAAATTTATTGCATATGAGAATTATACTTTATCTATTTTAGACTTTATGGACAAAATAGTCTGTATTAAATATTTTTTACAAACAATGAATAATGTAATAAACCATTGTTCATTCCTAGAAGTCCAATCACTAGATTAATTGGTCCATGGAACAGAAGATAAGCCATGCAAATAGATTCAGCATTACTCTAAACAAAAATATATATTTTGTGACAAATGTATGTCTGGGGTACTAGGAACAAAGGAGAAAATTATGCTCAAATTAAGAGAAAGGAAGAATGGAAAGGGAGAGAGACCTTCCAAAATGAGGTGTAATATGAATAAAGTTTATTTGCAGAAGTAGAGATCACCTTCTAGATATATTGAATTATGGCTATTTGAAAATGTTTGAACCAGCATAAATTTGTGATATGAAACTACACATATGATGTCCTTGCCAATTCTTTAGCAAGCACTTCACCTGTGTCAGTTTCTTTAGAATCTGATTCTAGAGAATTATATTGTTTTGGAGGCATCATTTTGCCTTAGTTTTTCTTTTTCTTTCTTTTTTGTGTGTGGGGGTGTCCGGTCATGGGGCCTAAACTCTGGGCCTGGGCACTGTCCCTCAGCTCTTCAGCTCAAGGCTAGCACTCTACCACTTGAGCCACAGCACTACTTCCAGCTTTTTTCTTTTTGCTTATGTGGTGCTGAGGAATCAAACCCAGGGCCTCAGGCATGCAAGGCAAGGGCTCTACCACTGAGCCATCTTCCCAGCCCCCTTGCCTTAGTTTTTTATAGTTTGTGTTCTTCTACATTAAAATGTCCTGATATGATAGGTGAGTTATTACTGTCACTTTTGTGGGGACATATATTTTTTGTCCTAGCTCTGGGGTTCAAACTCAGGGCTTTTCTGGAGGGTTGCACCTTCCCTTAACTTTAATGTTTCAACATCTGTACCCTACTAAGTAATGAATCCAAACAGGTTACAATCACTCTGCCAGGCTGAGCTGTTTTTGCAAGATAGTTACCCCAAAAGCCACTCCAGTAGGAATCCAAGAGATAGAAAATATGTAAGAGGTTTTGAGCTCCACAATCTAAACGCAGTCACTTCCCAAAATCGCTCCTGGTTTCAGTACTTTTGAGTGTCTGCTAGGAGACTTGCTGTGAGATCCTTTTCCAAAGCAAGCCTAATACGCAGATTTCACAGTGAATCTGTGGGTTTGAGAAACTTTCCAGTAGCTAGAATTTTCAGTATCCACATTGATAGAGTTTCTTAGTCTATCTTTCACTCTGAAAATGGAGTTCCTTCCCTCCCAAGCAAGCTGTGGAGCCAAGCTGGGTGATACGGGTATTTTATCTCATTCTATGCTGTTATCTCAGGTCTCTGAATCTTCCAAGCCTTCAATGTCTCTCTTCATAATATCCATTGTGATCCTACAATCATTCCCCTCAAAATGTAGTTATATTCTTGTTATTTTGGCTCTTTTTTATGGAGGACATGAGTTCTTGGTATCTCTCTTCCACCATTTTTGATAATGGTCCATTTATAATTCTTGACAGCTTTGTAATGCTTCTTAGAAGTTTATACTTTGGAGAAGAAAAAGTTTAATCCTGTGCATGTTGCCCTATTAGGAGCCTTTATATTTTCAAATTATTTGTTTTTTTTTATGTTTGTTTTTGCCTGTACCATGGCTTAAACTCAGGAGTTCTCTCTTCCTTGGCTTTTTTACTTATTCTGATGGTCTATCACTTGAACCATGTGTTCAGTCTGTCTTTTTGCTGGCTAATTGTCAGTGGAGCCTTGAAGACTTTTCTGTCTAGGCTAGTTTGAAACTGATTCTCCAGGTCTCAGCCACCTGAGTGTTTAAAATTGTAGGTGTGAGCCACTAGCAATTGGCTTTGTGAATTTTTAAGTATGATTTTAGGGTTACTTTTTTGATACTAAATAGAATAATTGAGTAAGGTACAAATGAGGGAAAGAAGAAGGTTTGAGGAGAGACCATTACAGTTTTCCATATTGATGAGTCAAACCATTTTATCAATGGTAATAAAAGACTCTGAAGAGGAAATAAAAAAGGTCCTATGAGGGTGCACGTCTTTTAAGCTCCAATAGCAATACACACACACACACACACACACACACACACACACACACGCACACACACACACACACAAGTAAAATGTAGCCAGGTCCCAGTAGCTCACACCTGTAATCCTAGTTACTCAGGAGGCTGAGATCTGAGGATTTCTGTTTAAAGCCAGCCCCAGCAGGAAAGTCAGTGAGACACTTTTCTCTAATTAACCACCAGGAAACTGAAAATGGTGCTGTAGCTCAAGTGGTAGAGCACAAAGCTTGAGCTGAAGAGCTGAGGGACAGCACTCAGACCCTGAGTTCAAGCCCCATGACTGACAAAAAATAAATAAAATGTAAGCTCTCACGGAAAGATTATCTCTGAAAAAAAGGGACAAATCTGGAAAAGAAGTACTGTCTATATCTTGGTCATCTTGATCAGAATGATTATATTTGGAATGTATTTTCCAAGAGGAAAAGCTCTGTGTGGAAAATTATACAGGGAAAGAATACATTCTAGTTTATTTTAAAATAATGAATATGTTGATACAGTATTTACAATTCTATAATTTGATAAATAACTGATATATTGCCTATAAATTTAAATATATTAAACATATGCCATTCTTTCTTCAACATTTGTGAAATATTCTGAGATGTATCTATGAATATACTGTGCTTTGTAATGATGTCAAATGAATATGCATGCATGTAAATTCCAAGAGTGGTCTTACTGATTTCTTTAGTATGATGGTACTCAGGTTTTAACTTTTCCTATAGTGCTATAATTTTAGCTAAAATGGTTACCTAATTAAAACAGTAATGTTATAAGTATACTCAGACATGATCAACACCTGTAGGCAGCACACTGAAATACTAAATGAAGTTTATAAGGGAACAAAATAATTCAAGATGTTTCTCACTATCTCTAGGCCAGTAGAAGACTAAAAAGGTCTAGAAAACAGATGAAAGAAGTTGGTGTTTGGGTGTTTTTTTAATTTAATTTAATTTTATTTGTGAACATACTGTAC
>NW_012273179.1:0-1045 GCF_000151885.1 Dipodomys ordii
GCAAAAGAAGCTCAGGGACAGTAGCCAGGCCCTGAGTTCAAGCCCCAGCTTAAGCTTAGAGTCTAGATCTGGTGGACTACATGACTGAACTTTCCCTGAGTTGCATTCTCCTTTTGAAAAACAAGAAGAGCCTGTGAAACTCACAAAATCTGTTTTGGCTCTGGTTGTGATGTTAGTATAAATGTTTTCTGTTTGCATATATCCATGGTAAACTTCCTTGTGTGAACTCAAATGAATATGCCTGCTTGTGGGGAACTCAAGGCCCAAGTGCTGGTGAGCCTTGGGACCCCTGGTCCCCTCTGAATTTTTTCTTTTTCTCTACACCTCTCTCTTTATTTTCTGGTTTCCTGTCACACTGCCTCAGGTTGTGATTAGCAACACTCCCTGATGAATTCAATTTGAGATTTCTCTTTCTTCCTGACTCAGTTTACTCCCTAACATCAGTCACCAAGCTGATTCCATTCCAGGGAGTTATAGTGCTGTTTCACAAACAGAAAAAAAGATCACATAGCCAGAAATAAAATCATGTACACAAATGACTGGATTCACCTGGCAATCAACCAGTGCCAAAATAAACTTTTATTAAATCCAACACCTCTTCTTGAGAAAAAAAGAAAAGACAAATATTATATATATATATATATATATAATTCATATAATGAGAACATAGCCACATAAATGCTATTTATGACCATCACTATGGAGGCTAATACTGAAAGTTTTTTCCCCTGATCAGGAGCATGAAATTCTGTCCCTTTTACACTCACTTCTACTATATAATATTAGAAATTTGGGCAATTTGTCAAAGTCAATGAATAAAAGGTATACAAAGGCCAGGCTCCTGTGACTCATGCCTGTAAGCCTAGCTGCATCAGAGGCTGAGATGTGAGGATCACCATCCAAAGCCAGCCTGGGCAGAAAAGTCTGTGAGACCCTCACCCCAATAAACTACTAAAAAAGCTGGAAGTGGAGCTGTGCCTCAAGTGGTAGAGCACCACCAGCCTGGAGCACAAAAGCTCAGGGACAGCACCCAGGCCCTGAGTTC
>NW_012273180.1:0-3002 GCF_000151885.1 Dipodomys ordii
ACACACACACACACACACACACACACAGAGAGAGAGAGAGATAGAGAGAGAGAGAGAGAGAGAGAGGCATGCATACACATAAAAACAGCTTTTTCCATTCTCCTTTTAGTAACCTATCCTTCAGCTTCTGCTCTTCTTTATTATAAAACTTTAGAAAACATTGACTGGTTAGTAGCTGCCAAATCCTTTGTATCTTCTGTTTTGGAATCAATCCAATTAAGCTCTTATCTCCACTATTTTATAAAAAAAACTTGGTCATATATTTCATATGTTCTTTACTAATCTAATAACTTCCTGTTCTTTTTGGAAAACATTTTTTGCTTCATTTTGAGGACATAATACTCTCCAGATTTTCCTTACATCTACTAGTCTCATTCTTAGTTTTCTTAAATGTTCCTGCCATTGTCTTTGTCCAATACGTTGTTCTTAGACATTTTCAATTTTTCAAAAGTACTCATTTCACTAAGAATAATAATTTTGTTTTCTGCCACACAAAATGATTTCTCATACCACCAGTCATTTCTATACACACAACAGAAATCAAGTAGTAAAAGAGTCTAACTAAAATAAATATACATCTAAAGTGAGCTTTTGACATGAATAAAACATTCTAAGATTTCAAAAAGGAACACAGGAACAAATTTGCTTTAAAAGGGTGGGCAGTAATACTAATGTCACTTAGTTTCTTTATTTCTTATAAAATTGTATTTAGGTAGTTAAATATGTATCCTTCAAATCTTATCAATTAGATTGTAAATATCAAATTAGGATAGCAAACAAGAAAGAATTTTGATTGTCAATGTGTTCTCTTAAAAGACTTGTTTTTACACTACACATGGTTATGTGCAATTTATTTACAATGTTGATATCTGTCTAAAGTCTTCCAAATGCTAATAAAAATAGAGTATGCATGGAGAACTTTGGTAGATTAACTAGGACTGGCTGTAGATGCCTACCATCTGGTGCTACAAAGCATGGATGGATTAGCTGTAACAGCAGACAGAATGAAAGGCATTACACAATCAGATGGTAAGCAGTCAATGAGGATCTAGGCCTACAATAGATGTACAATGTGAGGCAGACAGAATTCTGACAACTAGATGTCAAATAAAGAGCCTGAGCAATTCTGCCTCTAGGAATAAGGACATTACAACCTCCAAATGCAGAAAGTATATACTGTTTTCCACTGGAAAGTTAAAATTGGAGAGGTTATTGTTCTTTTTATTTTTAGCTGAGGGGTTTGTTGGCAAGCCAGTGAATTACACCAAAATTCATAGAATGAAAGTTATAACACAGTGAATGCATGTCTACCAAAAAGCAGACATGTTTTTTGTTTTTGGGGGGGTCCAGTCGTGGGTCCTGAACTCTGGGCCTGGGCACTGTCCCTCAGTTCTTCAGCTCAAGGCTGAGCCTGGACGCTGTCCCTCAGCTCTTCAGCTCAAGGCTAGTGCTCTACCACTTGAGCCACAGCGCCCCTTGTGGCTTTTTCTTTTTGTTTATGTGGTGCTGAGGAATCGAACCCAGGGCCTCATGCATGTGAGGCAAGCGCTGTACCACTGAGCCACCTTCCCAGCCCCCAGACATGTTAAAGTAGATGTAGGAGGTACAAGAGAAAAGAGTAGACTGAAGTGCGATGGACTGTTGTGTAAAGAATCAATTATTTGGAAAATTTAGCATTTCTTATTTGTTAAAACATTATAATAGGAAAATACCTTAAGGGAAGTAAAGAAAATGGGTTCAAAGTGGGTACTGGTGGCTTATGCCTATAATCCAAACTACTCAGGAAACTGAAATCTAAAGATCACAGTTCAAAGCTAGCCTGGGTAGAAAATCCCATGAGAGTCTCTAATTAGCCACCAAAACCTCAAATAGAAGTGTGGGTCAAAGTGATAGAACTCCATCTTTAAGCAAAATTTTTTAAAAAAATAAATAAAAGAAAAGTTCAAGGATAGCACCTAATTCCTAAGTTCAAATACCAGGACTGGAATTAAAAAGAAAAAGAGAAAAAAAGAAAAGCAAAGAGGATCACCGGGTAACAATATTTGGATTTTAATTCAGAAGCAGTATATAGTATAATGAAATGTTTGAATATAAAACAGTTCTTGTTTCCCTCTAGATTTTAATCAACTTAGAGTAATTGATAGAGATATTTAAGGTGTCAGGTTCTAGTATTCGGTACTGAATGGATGTAACAAAATATATGTGAAACATTTCATATCTATCCTGCATTAAAAAAAACCCAGCAGAGCAAGTACTAAAGACACAGTAGAGCAAGTACATAAATTTATTACAAACAGAAATGAATGATGGATTTTTTTTCTTTTGTTGGTTGTGGGTCCTGAACTCTGGGCCTAGGTGCTGTCCCTCAGCTCTTCAGCTCAAGGCTACCACTTTACAACTTGAGCCACAGCGCCACTTCCAGCTTTTTCTGCTTATGTGGTACTTAGGAATCGAACCCAAGGCCTCATGCTGCAAGGCAAGCACTCTACCACTGAGCCAACTTCCCAGCCCCAATGATGGAATTTTTAAATATAAGTATAAAACCACTTGTATATGTGAACCCTAAAAGTTACAATATAGGAGGAGAGAAACTGACTAGGTGATGCGCAACACATCTGAAAAGATTTCCAAGAGTAATGGCAAGTACTGACTACAAAATTATCATAATCAGATCAGATTTACAGAGGATCTGGTTGTGCTCATGAGGATATCACCATACCTCCACTTCTGGGGTTTGTTGTTGTTGTTGTTAATTGGAGATAGGAGTACCCAGAATTTATCTGCCTAGGCTATCTTTAAACAGTGATGAAAATTACTCTTCTTAATTTTGTAGGCTATACCTTGAATTCTTGACCTCTTTCTTCCTCTTTTCTCTCCTTCATTCATTTAACTGCTTCCTATTGACCCCAGCCCATTCAAGTACCCATTTCTTAGTGTTTATTTTGTTAACCTTTGACATTGCCTAAGGAATTACATTACACACACACACACACACACACACA
>NW_012273181.1:0-2433 GCF_000151885.1 Dipodomys ordii
GTGGCTCAAGTGGTAGAGCGCTAGCTTTCAGCTGAAGAGCTGAGGGACAGCGCCCAGGCCCAGAGTTCAGGCCCCACGACCGGACCCAAAAAAAAAAAAAAGCAGTCAGGTGACACTAACATCCTGCAGTTAGAAGAAAATGACTGATAAGGTGCCGTGCATCTTGTATCTTATCAGCTTTGTTAGTTAAGAAATATCCTTGACGACCCATTAATACAAAAACTACCTTGCTGAGAGGCACTTATTGCCCAGTGATTTGAGACCCATGTTTGAGCCATGTTTGTTTAGGTAGTATTACATTTCCTTACAGACAACATTTAGCAGTGGGCTCTCCAGTATGTTGATTTAATGACCCTTTTAAAATAACATCTAATATAGACTTTTCAACAAATCCATGCCATTGTCCAATTGGTTCATGTAAACTGAACTCTGGAGCTCTCTGGCTTTATATCATACTAGTGATCTTTTTATCTACTGCACTTTTTATTTTATTCAAATTTTTATCATTTCTAATAGTGTTTCTGGTGTTTGGTTGCTTTTAATTGAATGATATACTCTCCTTTTCAAGGGCAAAAATAAAATATAGATGCTTTTCACTACTAAATTAGAATCTTCCTCCAAAATTAGCATTATCATTTGGATTCTTCTAGGAAATTCATTTCCCTGAATTACAATCATTCATGCCTAGAATATTTGTGATTTTCCACCAATATTGGAAGTTGGATGTTATTCTCTGAGATCAATAACAATAAACTGTTAGGCACAACAAAAATGGAAGATACAAGGACCCAGTTCTCAGACAGCTTGAATCTACTTGTGCAATCAAGACAAACACACCAAAGGTAGTGGCATTTATGAATAAACCAGCTAGTGTCATTCAAAAGTGTTATTGTAGGAAAAGAAGAGGAAGAAAAAGAAGAAGACATAACCTAATGATTTCATCTGTCCTTTACAAAATGTGGCATACAACTAAGAAGACTGTTTCCATTCAACAGACCACCTATTCTAAGGCTGAACAAGGCCACACACCTATCCCCAGGATCTTGGGACAATTCTGACATTCTTTCTGAGGATAGCGTGCTTTCTCCTCTGTCAATTTCAACTGTGTTTAAAGCTTACTCATTTCTTTTGCTCCTCTGCCATTACCAAGATCTTTAAAGAACTCACAGTATTCTGTAAGAGAGAAAGGGACCAATTATAAAGGACAAGATGGAGTGAGAAGGGTAATGATGACTCCAGTTGGATTCATTTCATGTTTAATAATGTAGCTGGTAATTTATAATTTGCTGTCCTGAAACATGGCCTTAAACTCTTTCCAAGAGAGCTCCCAGGCAACTCTCAGCAACGAAGCATTTAAGAAGCAAGCAAGCGCTGCTCTGTCAGAATATGTCCTGGAGAATTGAAGGGAGTAATTGCAAGTGGATGTGTAACTACCATGGTGATAGAAACTTAACCCAAGTGTTTTCAGGTAACTGCCAGCCCTGAGCCTGGCTGCCTTCCATGGGCCCCCACTGCACACCACCCTGTGTGAAGTGGGTGTTTTACAGCAAGTTACAGCAGTGCAGCTGTTTGCATTAGAACTTAACCCAGGTGTGCCAAACTGCTTTGCCAAAGCACGTCTGACTGTTTTAATAATTCAGAAGCAACCCACAGAAAAATGCTATTTGCTGGCTTTAGTTCCTTGTCAAGAACTAGCTGCTTAATTGAATCTGATGAACTGTTTTTGAGTACCTACTATGTGTTGACATCGCAGAATAAAGAAGGAGACATCACATACCCCCTCCAAACCTCAAGCAATTTCCTATCAAACACATACACATCCAATTATAATTCAACCATAGGCAAAAAAATAGGAGTACATATGGGCACAATGGTAGTATAGAAGGGCCACTTCAACGAGAACATTCGGGAATGAATTTCCAAGTGGTGATATGTAAAATGAACTTTGTAGAGTAAATAGAAACCCCCAAGATAGAAAAGGGAGGGGAAAAAGCCAACAGGCAGGAAGAATATGATATTCCAAAGTATGGAAATGGGAAATACTAGTGTGAAAGAGAAAAATGAGTGGCTTCCATATACTGAAAGCAAAATGTGTAGATGAGTCTAAGTGATTCCTGCTCACGAAGCTGCAGGAGCCACTAGAAACTATCCCACACAGCACATACACAGAGCCAACGAGGAGTGTTACTATGAATGCACCACCAGTAGTATGGAGGTCCTCAAAAGACTCCACATAGAAGCTCCCCTATGACCCAGCAATCCCACTTTTGGGGATTTGTAATCCCAATTTTGTAATCCCAAATGATTACAAACAAGGCCATATAAAGCTACCAACACAACTATGTTTATTGCAGCATTATTTACCATAGCTAAGATATGGAACCAACCCAGATGCCCCTCAGTAGATGAATGGATCAAGAAAATGTGGTATAT
>NW_012273182.1:0-1283 GCF_000151885.1 Dipodomys ordii
CAGAGTTCAGGCCCCATGACCGACCCACAAAAAAAAAAAAAAAAACCAGAAAAAACAAACAAACAAACAAAAAAACATAGGATGGTATATGTAATTCTTCCTTAGATTCCTTCATCTGAGAAACTTGCCAGTACCACTTAAATATCAACAGGATCATAATGAATTATAATTTAATAGATCAATGCCTCATGTTTTTAAAGGTTAATGCAGAGCTTTTAAAATATGAGGCCTGATGAAGAAAAAATTCTATGCCAACTATAAGCTTTCCACTTGCAATACATTTCAGGTTTCACTTGAATACTGTCATCAATGCTATGATTTTTTTTTTTTCTGACATCAGGAAGGTAGAGGGATTTGGGGATATACCAACTGAAAGCCAGGCTGATCCTCCTCAGGGCACTGTGATCTCTCAAGCACAGAAGAAGAGGGGGAATGGAGAGAATTGTTTCCATGTATGATGCACTGTCCATGCGGTGATTCAATAAACAATGAATAAAAACCAGCAGAAAGTTTGGCAAGGACTGGAAATGCCCAGGCCCTCAAAGCTCTTACGCAATCAGAAAGACGAATGCAGTCCCCACACACTGGAAAGCCACACTCCCCTGTGATCTGTGATCTGATCTGGTGACTGCAGGTCTGAAGAACCTGAAGAGTATGTTTCTGCTGTGAAAGACCTAGGATTTCTGACGTTGTCAGTTACAGCACACACACAATGTATGGACATGGACACAATATATTCCCCAGCCCCTAGCCACTACCCAGGAGGGCAAATGACGGCCCCTTAACACAGAAATTTTCACCAAGAAATCTAGGTAATAAACCAAGTCATGGCTGGCTGTATCCAGAGGAGCCAACAGTCCTCCAGCTCATACCGGATCTGCCTTGGAAAAGTAATATCCTCTGGCTGCAGCTGAATTCATCCAGAAACTTTAGATCCCTTCAAATTTCAGAGGCTGCTATTGTTTCCTATGTTAGCAAGTCCTGAAAGCCAAACAGTTCCTTTGCTGGACTGTCCTCAGGGTCTATGTTTTCCTCAAAAGCAGAATGGTGGTCTAGGACTAAAAAGTTGTGGATGCCTTCACTCATTAACAGTATCATGGTTTCTAATTATTAGTTTGCCCATTAGCTACACCAGGATGACCTGCAGCCAGACTGTGGCAGGAGGATCTGAGTTCAAGGCCAGCCTGGATCTGGACTTAAAAAAAACCACCTGACCTGATGCAACAACGAGAAGTGTAAGTTGTCATGTCCAAAACGAGCTTTACAATGTCGGTCGGGGGGGG
>NW_012273183.1:0-1998 GCF_000151885.1 Dipodomys ordii
CGCCGGGCGGCCGCGGGCAGTGTCCTCCCGCCTTTGAGGCAGGCGAGCCCACCGGGAGAAGGCGAGGCAGGGAAGTGCCCAAGTGTCTGTGTGTGTTTGTGGAGGGGGGCTGTGGGCAGGATACGAGTGCGCGCGTGCTCGCAGACTGGCAAGGCAGAAGGAAGCCGGGGGTCAGCACACGGGCACGGAGCCCCCCTCCCGGTCCCCCTCTCCGCCTCTCCGAGGGCAAACAGGCACGCACTAACCGACGTAGAAACCTTGAGCTTTCTGCTTAGTCCCCCAACCCCTAGTCTTGTCACTTCTTCCCAGAAGCCTGGACTAGCAGACACATCTTCCTGGCCACCCGACTCCCTTCCCCTATCACTCACTGTCGCCTTGAACCCAAAATGCAGCAGGCGGTCCCTGCTCGGAGCCATTTTCCTCTTTCTGGATGTCTCTTGGCTGGGGTAGTGCTGCTGCTGCTGCCGCCGCCGCCGCCGCCGCCGCCGCTGCCGCCGAGGCTGCTGCTGCCGCCGCCGCCGCCTCCCCCGCCCCGTTGGATTGCATTACCGGGTGCTGCAGGGAGGCCTAGGGGGCCACTGCAGGGTGGGTGTCTCCTTGTGCATGGCTGGGAAGGCGGGGGCTAATTATGCCTGAGGGACTGGCTGAGCACCCTACTCTGCTCTAGGGGTGGCGGCTAGGCCACACCTTGGGCCTCCGGGTTAGGGGGTGCAGTGCCAAAGCCAGCAATCACATTTCTTCTGCTGGGGGAGGGGCGCGAGTCAGGGGATGGGGGTGGGAGAGGCAGAAGGGCCTTTGGCTTCCCCGCCCCCTCCGCCGCCTCTGGCACCCAATGGGCTGTAGTACCTGCCTGCCCTCCAATCAGGGCGCTCCATGGTGAGAGCCTGAGCCTGACGCCACTTTGGCGGGAGAAACAAGCATGTAAGAGGGAGTAGGCGGGGGCATTTGCCCAGTGGAAACTAATACTTTGTTGGGATTTAGGCTCCTTGGATGGAATCTGGTCTGTCATCATACTATTATACTTTAACAACTCCAGCTTTCAAGATCCCAAATTTATGAACGGATTTCCACAACTTAATGAGAATTGTTCCTTCAACGAGACACTATAATGCTTCAAACATGAAATACTAGAAACCCTTATAAATTCTGTCCTGGAAGAAGCAGCAGTACTGCTTCTAATTGTATGCTCCCAAAGCAGTTGAGTGTTTGACTTCACACCCCTTTTAATTACTAGTTTTAGTAACTGCAGTGTTATGAATCTGATTAAGAAATGACCATTAGAGCCAGGTGTTCTCTCTCAGCTGTAATACTACTCAGAAGGCTGGGATCTGAGGATCGCGGTTCAAAGCCAATCCACGCAAAGAAATTCATGAGACGTTTTAATGAACTTCCAAAAAGCCAAAAGTGGAGCTATGGTTCAAGTAGTTGAGTGCTAGCCTGGCACAAAAAAGCAGAGGCAGAGTCAAAGACCAGCACAAGACCAAAAGAAAGAAAAAAAAAAGTGCTCCAGACCTGTAATAGGCATTTTTAGCTGGCCTGCTGCTCCAAAGCAGCAAGTACAATAGACCTGTAAAAACAGGTGTTTTAGCTGGCTTATTACTCTGAAAACTTATCTTTTATATCCTATGAAAATCTTCCTAAGCATGGAGTTTAGCTTCAGAAAATTTACTTCTTGCCAGGCCTCATCCCTGTAATCCTAGCTACTCAGGAGGCTGAGATATGAGGATCAAGTTCCAAAGCTACCTCAGGCAGAAAAGTCCATGAGAATCTGTCTCCAATGAAATGCAAAAAAAAAAAAAAAATAGCTAGCTGTGGAGCTGCTGCTCAAGTGGTAGAAAGAATGCTAGCTTTGAGCAAAAATGCTCAGGAACAGCACCCAGGCTTTGAGTTCAAGCCCCAGGACCTGCAAAGCAAGAGAGGGAGGAAGGAAGTAAAGGAAAGAAAGGGAGGAAGGGAAGGGAAGGGAAGGGAAGGAAGGAAGGAAGGAAGGAAGGAAGG
>NW_012273184.1:0-2023 GCF_000151885.1 Dipodomys ordii
AGAGAGAGAGAGAGAGAGAGAGAGAGAGAGAGAGAGAGAGAGAGAGAGGCTAAACCACATTTCTCTGGATAGCTGGTGAACAAAGACAGAATGACTCTGTACAACATAATTTTCTTCAATACTTTGAATTTTGTACCACTGTTGACTATATTATACAAAAAACAATACTATTACATTTTGTAATAATTGGAAGAATACAATGGTATGTGAAAAAATAAAAAAGAATTCACATCAGAGGGTCTTAAGATCCAGGCAAAGGATAATGAAAGCCTGCACAAATTTGGAGGCAACAGGAAGTAACAAGGAAGTCATTCCAAAAAGTAACAATCTGACACATGACTAAATAAAAGGGATGAGGTAAGGGCCTATACTATGAGCAGAATTACCAACATTTTCCTTATAAGCCAACAATGTGCTCAGTGAATATGTTAGAAAGTATAGAATATAAAGGGGAATTGTTTCTACAGTCTAACCACCACTGGTTAAATGCCTATGGTCCTAGCCCTGTGGGAGGCTATAGGTCTGAGAACACCCTAGGCAAAAACAAACAACAACAAAACGCTAAGCACCTGTAACCCTACTAGTCAGGAGGAAGAAAGTCAGTGGGACTTTTATCTTCAATAAATTACCAAAAAAGCCAGAAGTAGAACACTGGCTCAAGTGGGAGAGTGCTAGCTACCTTGAGCAAAAAGAAGCTCAAGGAGAGTGCCTAGGCCCTGAGTTCAAGTCCCAGGACCAAAGGAAGGAGGAGAAATTTTTTTTAAAAAAAAAGGACCCTACCTGAAAATATCTGAAGTTAAACAGGGCTAAGGACATGGACCAAGTAGTACAGGCCCTGAGATAAAAACCTTAGTACCAAGAATGAATGACATTATGTAATTTACTGGCTTTTATTATATTCACCGTTATACATCCACCTCCACAATCTATTCTGGAACATTTCAACACCCCAAAAAGAAATCCCTATCATATCACTGCTTATCCCCCACTTACTCTAGTTCCAGGCCTGCTTACCTCTTGAGATCTCATTCTAATAAATGAACCCACAGGACAGACACGCGGCTTTCTGTGCCTCGTTTCTCTCACTAATCACAGCAGTTTCAAGGTCCATCCCGGCTGCACTGTCTACTAATCCTGAATAATATTCCCTTGTACTAAGTTTGGGGCATTTTTTTAAACATAACTATAACCATTCTAGAAACATTATTTCATGATCAGCATTTTTCATGTCATAAATGCTTTGTGACATATGAAATAAAGCACAGTATCTCACATCAAATGGCTGCATTGTGATTTAGTCACTTTAATATTGTCTGACATTTTAATTATTTTAATTGTAAATGAACCTTTGGGGGGGGCCTGAATTCAAGGACTAGGCACTGTACCTTATTTTTTTCTTCTCAGGGGTAATGCTCTACTCCTTTAAGCCTAAGTGCCACTTCCAGCTTTTTGATGATTAATGATGGAGGTAACCGTTTTATGGACCTTCCTGCCCAAGCTGGCTTTGAAGCAGGTTCCTCAGCTCTCAGCCTCCTAAGTAGCTAGGATCACAGGCATAAGCCCCAGCACACAGCACACAGCACACAGACTTGCTAAGGTGTCCAAGCTTGTCTCAAATTCACAAATCTCCTTCCTCAGCTTTCTCAGTGCTAGGATTTCAGGCATGGGCCACCGCACCAGTTACAAACTTTGAGGTTTTTTGGTGCTAGTACTGGGGCTTGAATTCAGAGCCTCAAGCTTTCACTTGTCTTCTTTGCTCCTAGCTGATAATCTACCACTTGAGCGTACAGCGTCTGTCCGGGACTAGAGACAGCCAGCAAAAATTAAATACAACAGGTAGAAAGAACCCTCGGGGCAGGGAAGGTGGCTCAGTGGTAGAGCGCTTGCCTTGCATGCCAGAGGCCCTGGGTTCAACTCCTCAGTACCACATAAGAAAAAAGAAAAAAGCCGGAAGTGGCGCTGTGGCTCAAGTGGTAGAGTGCTAGCCTTGAGCTGAAGAGCTGAGGGACAGCGCCCAGGCCCA
>NW_012273185.1:0-2203 GCF_000151885.1 Dipodomys ordii
AAGTGGTGCTGTGGCTCAAGTGGTAGAGTGCTAGCCTTGAGCTAAAGAGCTGAGGGACAGCGCCCAGGCCCAGAGTTCAGGCCCCACGACCGGACCCCCCAAAAAAAGAACTTTTGATATATCCCTGGGCTCAGTTTCATCATCTCTAGAAAGAAACGGGATAATGGTCCTTGAAATCCAATCCCTAAAAAGTACCAGACTTGACAAAATGATGTGCATAAAGTTACCAATCACATTTACTACAAAATTGTCCTTCCTACTTTTGCAGAGTTAAAATAGCTTCTTTTGAGATGTGGCAGACAGAAGTGGTTTCTAGATATCTATGTAAGCATCTTAAATTCTTTTTAGAAATTCTAGTATCTATATATGAATTCTGAAAGTCCTGCTATTTCTAATATGCTACAATAATCACTTGCTGCTCAACTAAAAATTATTAGATATCTAGTATGTGACAGGTATTCTACTAGGTGATAGGGGTAGAAAAAAGAATTAGTCTCTACTGTATAAAAACTGCCAATCAAATGTAGAAACAGATCGGAAACTTTCAATGCAATATAATGGGTAAGGTTTTCTATTAGAGATTATGATCTGTTGACATAAGGGAAAAATGAGTGACAGCAAGGGGGCAGTTGGGGACTTAACTCAGTGGAAGAGAACTTGCTTAGAATTTCAAATTTTAGTAGGGTCACCTCTATGGGGCTCAGAGGTTAAGTGCCTAATATGCACAAACAAACCACCAGCACTACAAAATAAGATGTTGAAGTGAGTTTTGTAGTTACAGCTTTCTTTTTAACCTTTTTTTTTTGGGGGGGGAGTCTGGTCGTGGGGCCTGAACTCTGGGCCTGGGCGCTGTCCCTCAGCTCTTCAGCTCAAGGCTAGCGCTCTGCCACTTGAGCCACAGCGCCACTTTCGGCTTTTTCCTTTTTGCTTATGTGGTGCTGAGGAATCGAACCCAGGGCCTCATGCATGCAAGGCAAGCACTCTACCACTGAGCCACCTTCCCAGTCCTCTTTTTAACCTTTTTGAACCTGGATTTATTCATTTGCAAAACTGAAATGGTTACCAGGTGCCTAGCTACTCAAGAGGCTGAGATCTGAAGATTGTGGTTCAAAGCCAACCAGGGCAGACTTTTTTTTTTTTTTTTTTTTTGCTGGTTGTGGGGCCTAAACTCTGGGCCTGGGCGCTGACCCTCAGCTCTTCAGCTCAAGGCTAGCACTCTACCACTTGAGCCACAGTGCCACTTCTGGCTTTTTATGCCACACCCATGCCTTTATTTACTTTTAATTCTACATATTACTGCCTTGATTTTTCAGACTATATATGACAGTGGCTAAGTGCCTAACATGTACAAACCATATATGGTCTTAAAAGGAAAAACCAGTTAAAAACTGAGAGGCATAAAAACTTGTTTTTCATAGCTATCTACTTTCAGAAATGGTATTTTTAAGAACAGAATTAACAGCTGGATTTCATTTCCAATAGCTGTTCTAACAAAACAATTTCAGATGTAACTTACAAAATATATTTTTAGACAACGTGTTTCAGTTCATTTCTTCATTCCCCTGATTCTTGAACAGACTGTACTATTTTTGATGTTTTTCTTTCAATTCTAACAGTTGTGTTATAAAAAAAAAGTAAATTTGAACAAAACATGTAGAAATAATACAGGTATAACAAATGCTTTTCTGATAAACAAAAAAACACATTATTAGTGAAAACACTAGTGAATCACTCACCATGTGACCAAAATAAATACTGAAATAAAAAATATAAAGTAGCATGTAGATTTCTAAGATTACATTTCACATTTTTCCAGGACTACATTTCAAAAAATCTTTCTGTCTCTACAGCAATACAATGAATGAAGTCTCCTTACTGTCATGTAACTATTTTCAAGGACATCAATATTCAAATTACACTAGTCAACACATCAATGATTAGTGATAACCCAGCATAATAGTGCTTAACTACAATTTTAGCTCTTGGGTGGTTGAAGCTGAAAACCTGAGTTCATAACCAGACTGACAAAATATTAACCAAATGCTGGGAGCTGGGAGCTCACGCCTGTAATCCTAGCTACTCAGGAGGCTGAGATCTGAGGATCGCACTTCAAAGCCAGCCCGGGCAGGAAAGACCATGAGACTCCTATCTCCAATAAACCACCAGAAAACCGGAAGTGGCGCTGTAGCTCAAGTGGTAGAGC
>NW_012273186.1:0-3083 GCF_000151885.1 Dipodomys ordii
CTTCATTATTCCTGTCCTAATAGAGAAGACAGGGGGTTGTGTCTCATCCAAATCTCTAGCTCTAAACTCATTACCACACATCTTTGAAATAAAGCTTGTGTAAATCTATGTAGGGGATGTGGCAATCTACCCTGGGCTCCAAGCCCAGCACTTCTGTTTAGTTTAGATTACCTTTCCCACATAGCTTACTGAAGAGGCATTTTAACATCATTACAGACAACAAAATAATAGTGTCCTGCCACTCCATCCCATCCATCACCACGAACCTGCTTCCATGCTCCCATCCACTCCCACAGCAAGTATGTTAGACAATTATTCAATCTCCTTTCGGCCCCATCTTGAATCAGAAATAACCCTTTCTACACAGAGCTTGACTTCCAGTGAGAAGTCACCAAATTATTTGTCGCACGCAGGGTAGAGGAAGACAGATGGGAAGACTAAACTAGAGGGAAATATGGATGGAGAAATGAATGAGTGGATGAGTAGAGGGAGGAAGGCTGTGGAGGATGAGAGGCAGATGCTTGCCAGCTTCAGGGATGTCCCCTCCAGTGTCTGCATTTTATTACGAGCTCTAGGCCTGGAGTCTGGGCCCGGCCTGGACCTGTCTTCTCTGCTCCTTCAGTGTACCCTTCCCTTGTCTCTGGCTGTTTTCTAGAAGGCTTCTCCAGTATCTCTTCGCAAGCAAGCCAACCTAGATGTTTGGTTTGTTTGGCTTATGTAATTATCTAATTGCTCTTTATTACATACACATACACACACACAGAGCTTTTCTCCACTTTGAATTCATCCATCTCTTCTTTCTTCAAGAGAAAGAAGTGAGACTTATTCCTTCTCTCCTTTCTTTCTTTCTTTTATTTTGACAAGGTGGAATCATTTTCTGTTCCCACCTCATGTGACTTTATCTACTTTGTATTTTTATTATTTTATACTAGCATATAATAATTGTATATATTGATACGATATTCAGTGTGGTATTTTAACGCATGCACACAGTGTGCATTTCTGAATTGCTAGACAATTGAGCTTGAAATCGTCAGCAAGTTCCATCACCCCCAATGCCACAAGATGCAAGGTGGCCTTCTGGGAAACACAGAAGGTCTGAGTTGTTCTCCCGAGTGGAGATTCTTGTGTGTGTGTGTGTGTGTGTGTGTGTGTGTGTGTAGCTACCAGCACTTTCCTTCCAGTTGCTCTGTCCTGGAGAGCAGCCATTGGGGCCAAGGGCTGCGCCCTCCTGGTAAAGGAAAGTAGAGGAAAGCATCTTTGAGCTTCAGGGTTTGTCACAGAACCCAGAATACCCTATGGCTCTGCTGCACAAAAGAAGTCAGATCAGGAAGCTCATGGCAGCTTTGTGCCCCTCCACTCACTCTGTATCCCTTGGGCTAAGCAACCACTTGTGTCCTAAACAGGGACACTAGCTCATACCTATAATCCTGAGGGCTCGGGAGATGAAGAGGAGAGGACTTAAGTTCCTGGTGAGCTGAGATCCACTCCTCCCTCTAAACAAACAAACAAGTAAAAACCTATCGAGATTCCATCTCTATCAAACAGTGTATGCCATGTAGTTATGCAGGAGGTATAGGTGAGATAATTGCGGTCTGAGGCTAGACCTGAGACCAAAGCAAGGTCCCAACTGATAAATAACCTGACTCAAAAGGTCTCAAGTGGTAGATCCCTTGCTTAGTAAGTTCAAGGCCCTGATCTCAAACCTCAGAGAGCTGGCCTGTCCTTTCTCGAAGACAGAGGGACCACTGAGCAGTTCAGATCCTTGCTCTGAGTATTGGTTTCCCTGAAGAGACTCTATGTCTGGTATGGTATTTAGATACATTCTTCACCTGTGGGTATGGAAAGGGAAATCTCAGACTTCAAGAGAGTCCCACTTATATGTGGAAACTCAAAAAGTTAAACCTAAAAACGTGATCTGAAGCTGGGTGCCCATGACTCACACCTGTAATCTGAGATGCTCAGGAGGCTGAGATCTGAGGACTGTGGTTCAAAGCCAGCCCAGGCAGGAAACTGTGAGACTCTGACCTCCAATAAACCACTAGAAAACCAGAAGTGGTGTTGTGGCTCAAGTGGTAGAGCTCTAGCTTTGAGTTGAAGAGCTGAAGAGTTCAAGCCCCAAGACTGACCAAAAAAAAATAAATAAGTGACCTCAAAAAGGAGTGTAGAGCCGGGCATCAGTGGCTCACGCCTGTAGTCCAAGCTACTCACGAGGCTGAGATTGGAGGATTGTGGTTCACAGCCAGCTCTGTCAGGAAAATCTAAGAGACTCTTATTTTCTAAACTGTGCCTCAAGTGAAAGAGTGCTAGTCTTGGGGAAAAAAAAAAAAAAAACGAAGGGAAAGTACTCAGGACCTGAGTTCAAGCTCCAGTACCAGCACGCGCGTGCAAGCGCGCGCGCACACACACACACACACACACACGTAGTGAATAATAGAGGAATGGTAGCAGGGAGAGAAAACAGAAGAGACTGGATAAAAGGTAGCCAAATACAGTTCAATAGGTGGCCTAAGTTCTACCATTCAGTAGAGTAACTAGGGTTAATCTATTAAATACTTTATGAAGACCCACCAGGGAGGAGTTTGAAGGATGAATATACTAAATAAAAATAAACATATGTGTGGATAATGAAGATTATACATTGTATATGTATATTTTCACACTGTATCCTACAAATATGTATAATTACATGTTAACCTCGAAGCAAAAAGTAAATTCTGTCCCTTTGTCTCCTCCAAAACGTATTTCTTGTCACATGGGAAGATATGCTGATGGGCTTGAGAAGTGGGTGGGGCAGGGTGAGGCAGAGGAGGGTTGGACAGGGCAGGGGGAGGGCTGGGAAGGGTGGGAAGAGGGGACTGTCCAGAGTCTAGGCCTCTGGGTTTTCACAGAAGCTCAGTGTGGTCTCGTACCCTCAGAGAAGATGTGGCTCAGGCCCCCACTGGACTCCAGGTCTGTCTCTGACAGGAGTCCAGTCAGGAAACATCTTTCTCTCTCCTGCCTCTGGGCAGCCCCTATCATTTAAAATATACCCCTGCTGAGCGAGGCCCAGGTGGCTCACACCTGTAATCTAGCTACTCAGA
>NW_012273187.1:0-3011 GCF_000151885.1 Dipodomys ordii
CCCCGCCCCCCACCCGGCCATCGGGCTCCGCGCTCTTCCCGCACCGCGTCCGGCTCCCCGGATCGACCTCCCAGGCCCCTCTCCGGGCCCGCCGACCACGACCGTGGCGCCTCGACCTGGGGAGCTGCGCCCCGCACCCGCACGGCCCGCACCCGGCGGAATGAATCGTCGTCCTCAGTCCCAGCACCCCCGGGGAGGGTGTAGAAAGCCGGGAGAAAAAGGAATGTCCTCAAGTTTTGGATCTCCCCGGAGGGAGGTCGCGGAGCTCCGCCCGGGCCGGTCGCCGCCGCTGGCTCCAGATCCTAAACACAATAGCCCCGTTTTACCTCCCAGCCGGCTGCGGGCTGAAGATGCCAGGATAGTTAAAACTAGAACTTTTTGAAGAACGCTTTTAACCCATGACTGTGAAAAGGTGTAGCTAGAATCGCTTGTTTCCACTTGGATGGACCCCTCCGTCCCTACGATTCTTAATGTTCCCCGATTCAAGTGGCTGAATTAAAACAGGTTAATAACACCTAGGGAGCCTCTGCGGAAAGGTTAACTGCTTCACTGTGGAAGAGCTAACGCTTACTGAGCCTGTGGTGTGTGCCCAGCTCTATTCTAACGGGTTTACTTGTAGAATACCACCACCTCTGGTGTTAGGTACTATTCTTACTCAAATTTTATAAAGGAAGGAATTGAACGGAGAGGTTAAGTAACTTACCCAAGTTGCACAGCCAGTAAATGGCTAAGCTAGGATTTATATCTAGGGAAGACAGTCTCGTTCTAAGTTTGCTTATGCCTCTCAAAACAGGGCTTCTGTTTAAATCACAAATCTCTACAATGATTTGATTGCTTACTGAGAATGACACATGTGATACACTTCACGTTAAAATTTAATGAACATAATGTAATTTTTTTTTCTTGGTGATTAAAAAGAAACTTCAGGATCTTGGTAATACTTAAAGGTCATCATCCATTATAACAGTCATATGTTGGTGGCCTGAAAAATTTTATGTTATTTGGGTTCTCTTTGTGTGGTTTATTTACTAGGTATATTTGTGTGCACTGTTTTGGAAACTAGGTTTTCCTGCGTTGGAACCGTTCTTTTCATCCTAGGAGATGGATGTTTATAGACTGGATGAAGTTCTGGCCTTTGAGAAACTGGAAGCCTAGCTTGTCCTGTCTTTTGTCTCCCACGATTTTGTGCAGCTAAATGACTTTGGCTTTCAAAATCTTCTTCCCACAAAACCTCCGTGCACTTGGCAGGAAAGAGCTGTGTCTGCTCCGAAAGCAGTATCACTGGCCTGAAATAAGACAATTCAGCCAGTGGTCAGAAACTGCTGTGCTTCGTGGGCACTCCCTTTTCCAGAGAAGAAAGCCTGTTCAGTCATTCCAAGGAGGCCATTTGAGACCACTTGCCACCCACCTTGTTTTCTTGCCAGGCTCGCATGTGGGACTCTGTAGTGGCCCCTGTGAGATGGCTGAGCAACGGTTCTGTGTGGACTACGCCAAGCGTGGCACCGCTGGCTGCAAAAAATGCAAGGAAAAGATTGTCAAGGGCGTGTGTCGAATTGGCAAAGTGGTACCCAATCCCTTTTCTGAGTCTGGCGGTGATATGAAAGAGTGGTACCACATTAAATGCATGTTTGAGAAATTGGAACGGGCTCGGGCCACCACAAAAAAAATCGAGGACCTCACAGAGCTGGAAGGCTGGGAAGAGCTGGAGGACAACGAAAAGGAGCAGATAACCCAACACATTGCAGGTGGGGATAACACTACTTTCCTTCTCACTGCTGCTGATAGAAAAGGGGCTGAAGAGTGTAGACCCCAGCCCTTTCTTTAAAATGTTTAATTTGTAAATTTTCAATTCTTGGAAGAGTGACAAAAACAAAAGTAGTTCAAAGAATATTTATTCTCTTTATCCAGTAATCAATGAATAGTTGATATAATTTGGGTTCCTGTGCTTCTCTGCACACACACACGTAGGGTCGCCCCCCCCCCCCAACTGAGAGTAAGTTGCATCCATCATGGTCCTTTACATTTAGAGAATTCAGTATGTGTATCTTTAAATATGCTTTTATGTGGCTGTAATAGGGCTGTCGACTTCAGTGAAGTTTCCCTTGGAAGCTGAGCACCACTAACTCAAGTCTATACTGCTAGGGAAGATGGGAGAGTGGGGGATCATGGTTTGAGGACAGCTCATACATAAATGTTTAGGAGAGTCCCACTCAACCAATGCTGGGTATGGTGGTGCTTGCCTGTTAATCTACCTGTATGGGAAGCACGAACGGCTGGGCACAGTGGCACACATCTTTCATCTCCAGTGACACAGGGAAGCACATGTGATAGGACGACAGCCCAGTCGTCTGGGCACAAAAGGAGACCCTACCTTGAAAATAACCAAGGAAAGCTGGGCACACTAGTGGTTCACACTTGTAATCCTACCTGCCAGCCAGGGCAGGAAAGTCCATGAAACTCTTATTTCCAATTAACCACCCAAAAACCATAGTGGAGCTATGGCTTAAAGTGGTAGAGTACTATGATAGAGCAAAAAAGCTCAGGGACATCCCCCAGGTTCTGAACTTGAGCCCCGCCACTAACAAAAAAAAAAAGATAAAAGGGACTAGAGGGCATGGCTCAAGTGATAGAGTTCCTTCCTGCCTTGTAAGTGTGAGGCCCTGAGTTCAATTTCCAGTACTGCCAAAAAAATTTTTTTCTTTGATACAATACTTAATAATCTCTATACTATTTAGTCTATTCATTGAATAATATTGTTAATTGCGTTCTCTCTCTCTCCCTCTCTCTGTCTCACTCCCTCCCTTCCCCCCCTCCCCCCCCAGTATAGTATCCCAGTGTAGGAGCAGATTACAGTCACAGGTGTCATGTCTCTTTGGCTCATTTTAGTCCAGAACATTTCCAACATTTTTTTTCCTTTTTTTTTGGGTCCGGTCGTGGGGCCTGAACTCTGGGCCTGGGCGCTGTCCCTCAGCTCTTCAGCTCAAGGCTAGCGCTCTACCACTTGAGCCATA
>NW_012273188.1:0-2431 GCF_000151885.1 Dipodomys ordii
GGAAGTGGCGCTGTGGCTCAAGTGGTAGAGCGCTCACCTTGAGCTGAAGAGCGCAGGGACAGTGCCCAGGCCCAGAGTTCAAGCCCCACGACTGACAGAAAAAAAAAAAGTATAATCCTATACCTAAACATTTTATCTTTGTGTGTGTGTGTGTGTGTGTGTGTTTAATTGGAGATAAGTCTCACAGAGTTTCCTGCCTGGGCTGGCTTCAAACCACAATGCTCAAATCTCAGACTCCTGAGGAGCCAGGATTACAGGTGTGAGCCACTAGCTCTTGGCTCATCTTTACTTTGCATGCCCATTAACACAATCCCAGTAACACAGCTAGATAAGGGCAAGGTTAACTCTGACAATAGAAAACTTCAGTCTTGCATATCAGGAGAGATGCATGTATTACTATTTGCAGACTAGGTGGCTCTTCTAGAGTATTCCCTTTTGGTCGTTCCTCTAGGCAGCCTTTGATATTTTCAGTGGTGGACTTCCAAGAAAGAGAGCTCAGATTGTAGGATATTTTGAGCAAATATATATATAATATATATATATATATTCATTAGATATGTCTTCTATGTCCAGTCTATTGAGATGAATATATCCTTGCCTCCTAAAGCTAAAGGAAAAAGTGTGGTTTTTTTTTTGGTTTGTTTTTGTTGTGCCAATCCTGAGGCTTGAACTCAGGGTCTGGGCACTGCCCTGAGCCGTTTTTGCTCAAGGCTAGCACTCTACCACTTGAGCCACAGTGCTACTTACGACGTTTCTGTTTATGTGGTACTGGGGAATCAAACCCAGGGCTTCATGCATGGTAGGCAAGCTCTCTACCACTAAGCCACATTCCTAGCCCTTGTTGTTGTTGTTGTAAGTTTTGTTTTTCTTGTCTCTTTGTGCCAGTTCTGAAACTTGAACTCAGGGCCTGGGCACTGTCCTTTAGCTTTTCCCACTGAAGGGTGGTGCTCTAACACTTAAGCCACAGCTTGGCTTCTGGCGTGGGTGCTTCCTTGGAGGTAAATATTCTCACTGATGTTCTAGATCCTCAGATCGCTGCTTCTTGACTAGCTGGGATTACAGGCCGGCCCTTGCTCCCTAGTCTAGCACAATTTCTGGCTTTCAAACAAGCATCCCAAGAGGGAGGGAGATGTAGCGTTAAAATATCGACTCAGAGCCGCTGGGGGAGCCTGGGGCCTCAGCCCTTAAAAGCAAGAGGAAGTGACTGAGAAGTCCCCTGGCGGTGTGGGGAGGGGCTGGGTTGGGGGGGGAGGATAGGCCCTTCCCCAACTTCGCACTCGGTCTCTCCTCCCTTCCCCTCTTCTGCCCTCGCGTCTCCGAACCCCGGGGCCGCGGAGTCCCCGCCCCCTCCCGTAGCCCACAGTGATTCTTAACCTTTTTTGGGGGGGGCTAGGGAACCCACAAAAACCTGGGGGCCCGGCCTGGAGGCGGACGCTGGGAGACCGAACAGGGTGAAAGTGTTGGGAAATTTCCAGAAGACCGTGGATGGGAAACAGGGGTGGGGACGCACGGGCAGCCCCCCCACCCCGTGGGTATCACGCTTCACCTGGGGGCGGGGAAGCGGATCAGGTGGCTGATCTCGTCCCGGGAGGGCTAGAGGAGGTCGGGGAGCCTTCCTACCCGGAGTTCGCTTCCCCACTCGCTAGCGATCGAGAGGAAAAGGACCGGTGGGAAACGACGGGGCGGGGGAAGGGGGGGGGCGCCGGGCTGAGCAAAAGGAGGGGACGAACTCCAGGGCATTAGGGACCCGGAGAGACGGCAGGAGACCGGGACGGGGACGGAGACCAGGCTGGGAAAAGACTCCGGGAGCCGTGCGCGCCAGCCCAGGGAGAGAACTTTCTCTACTCTTCCCCCTCCCCTCCTCCCCTTCCCCACCCCTCCCACCAAAGCCGACCTCAGGAAGGGGGCGCGGCTGGGCGGGGACGCCCCCGATCTCCGCCTCCGGTGGCTGACGGGGCCTCGGGCGGCGAGTCCCGCACGGGCCGGCCGAGGAGGGGACGTGGTGTGGAGGCGGGCCGCGCCGCCCGGCTTTCTCCTCCCCTCTCCTCCTCCTCCTCCGAGAGGCGTGCACCGGGGGTATTTGAGCGGCGGACGCCCCGCGGCCCCTCGCGGCTCCCCCCCCCGCCCCTCACCTCGCCTCTCCACGGCCCCCCATTCAAGAAGCCGCTCCGCCACCCCGGCCGGCACAGGGCGCCCGGCGCGCCGGGGAGCGCACGTTCCGCGCCTTCTCCTGGCCGGCTTACTGGACATTATGCGGCCGAGCAGCGGAGCCCCAGCCGTCCTCCGCCTCCTCCTCCTCCGCCTCCTCCTCCTCCCGCGGCTCCTCCTGAAGCCCGAGCGGCTGAGCTCTCGGCAGGCGGCAGCAGCGTTGCTCGGCCGAGCGCACCCGGGACCCTCCTCGCCAGACCTCAGCGACTCCTAAAAGTCCAAA
>NW_012273189.1:0-1882 GCF_000151885.1 Dipodomys ordii
ATGCCTGAGGCCCTGGGTTCAATTCCTCAGCACCACATAAGCAAAAAGAAAAAAGCCAGAAGTGGCGCTGTGGCTCAAGTGGTAGAGCATTAGCCTTGAGCTGAAGAGCTGAGGGACAATGCCCAGGCCCAGAGTTCAGGCCCCATGACCGGACCAAAAAAAAAAAATCTTACTGTACTTTCACCTCTTCACTTAAAGGAAACACAGTATGGCTTTTATTTGGCATACATAAATTGGCAACATTACTTTCATGGGGTTTTAGACCATTATTAAACCAAATAAAAAATTACTGGAACACAAACACTGAGATACCAAGACAGTTGATACGATAAGACATACACTAACTGACTAGCCAGGTTATGTAGCATAAGCAGCATGGATATACAGACAAAACAATAATTTACATCCCAAAGTAGAGAGAGCAGGACAGCCTCTTAGAACTGCATACAATTTGAATCTTTTTTTTTCTTTGTCAGTCGTGGGGCTTGAACTCTGGGCCTGGGCGCTGTCCTTCAGCTCTTCAGCTCAAGGTAAGCGCTCTGCCACTTGAGCTACAGCGCCACTCCCCGTTTTCTAGTGGTTTATTGGAGATAGAAGTCTCACGGTCTCTCCTGCCTGGGCTGGCTTTGAACCGCGATCCTCAGATGTCAGCCTCCTGAGTAGCTAGGATTACAGGCGTGAGCCACCAGTGCCGGGCTTACAATTTGAATTTAAGAATTATTTCTGAGGGCTGGGAAGATGGCTCAGTGGTAGAGCGCTTGCCTTGCATGCCTGAGGCCCTGAGTTCAATTCCTCAGCACCACATAAGCAAAAAGAAAAAAGCTGGAAGTGGCGCTGTGGCTCAAGTGGTAGAGTGCTAGCCTTGAGCTGAAATGCTGAGGGACAGCAGGCCCAGAGCTCAGGCCCCACGACTGGACCCCCCCCCAAAAAAAAAGAATTATTTCTGGCTGGGAATGTGGCTTAGTGGTAGAGTGTTTGCCTAGCATACATGAAGTTCTGGGTTCAATTCCTCAGTACCACACAAACAGAAAAAGTCAGAAGTGGCACTGTGGTTCAAGTAGTAAGAGTGCTAGCCTTGAGTAAAAGAAGCTCAGGGACAGTGCCCAAGCCCTGAGTTCAAGCCTCAGGACTGGTCAAAAAATAATAATTACTATTATTAGTTCTGAAATTTTCTATTTAGTTTTTTTTTTCTTGTCTGAGACTGGGACTTGAACTTGGTACCTGATACTTTGGCTCTGGCTGGCACTCTACCAACTGAACCACGGTCTCCAACCCCATTTAGTCTTTTCGTACTACTATTAACTACAGGTAAGTAAAATCCTGGAGCACAATACCACAGATAAGGAGGAGAAGGAAAAACTGAGGAATCATTAGGGAAACAGGGCGGCTGTATCCTAGGTAGAGAGAATTGTATGTACCAGGATCTCTAGAAGAACAGACATTGGCAACTTCAACAAATATGATTTTTAAAGATATATTGTAAAGCAGATTTTCAAGGTGTAGCTCAGTAGCATAGAGCTTGCTAGGTCCTTGGTTCCATCACCAGAACCTCAGAAAATTAAAAAAAAAAAATGTGTGTGGAGGAATGCTGGTGAATGTTGAGGCTGGAGCCAGGGCATAAGTTCAAAGACTAGGTAAGAAGAAGAGGGCCATGGTGGTGCAAGCCTATAATCTCAATACCTGGGAGGTTGAAACAGGAGGATTGCAAACTCAAGGCAGCCTGGAACTATCCAAAGAGATCTTGTCTCAAAAAAAAAAAGAAAGAAAGAAAGATGGGGCTGGGAAGGTGGCTCAGTGGTAGAGCACTTGCCTTGCATTCCAGAGGCCCTGGGTTCGATTCCTCAGCACCACATAAGCAAAAAGAAAAAAGCCGGAAGTGGCA
>NW_012273190.1:0-2735 GCF_000151885.1 Dipodomys ordii
GGCTGGCTTTGAACCGCGATCCTCAGATCTCAGCCTCCTGAGTAGCTAGGATTACAGGCGTGAGCCACCAGCGCCCGGCTCTTTTAAAGGTGAAAAAAACTCAGTCAACAGGGGTAATAAAAAGGATCATAGAGTTAACTGGTTTTCAGAAGCTGGAACAGAAAAGGAATAGAACATAATTAACTGTATTCTATAATTATGTTCTATATTCTGTAATTATATGAAATATGTGATTTAATATATCAGTACATTAAACAAAACAAATAGTAATGTAAGTGAGGAATAATTCTGGTCTTTTATTGGACTTACATTATGCTGGACCATGCAAAGAATCAAAATATTACTGCATTATAACTAATAACAAAACCCTTTTCAAAGTAGTCATAGTTTGTCTTAAATTTCAGGTACCATAATTAATTGTTGACAACCTGTAACTCTAGGAAGCTAGGAAGAATCATTACAACCGGGAAGTTAAAATTTAACAGGGTACAAAAATGTAGCCTGATTATCTAGTAAAAGTGATAGCTGTTGTTACAGTTCTTTTTTTAATGTACAAGGAAATGATATGCACAAACCATAGCCCATTTTGAAAAGGGAGTACTGTGCCACTTTTGAGAATTTTACCTAGGGGGGAAAAACAAATAACTTCAGTCTTTTTTTCAGCTAAACATCATGGGAATGTTCATTGTATGCAAGGCCCTTTACTGTGCAAAGAATGCTTAAGACTCTGGAGCCAGCTGAAGTGTCAGATTCTGATGTTCTCTTTACCTCCTGCTAACCTCACTCCCATAGCACTGTGGTATGAACCCTGGGCCTTGTGCTTGCTAGGCCAGCTCCCTACCACTTCAGCCCCATATAGCCCAACCTCTCTGATAGACAGCTTTAGAAGCACAGATGTAGATACTAAAAGGAAAATATTCGTTTGAAAACATACTACATTTGTATCAGGTGATACTGGAAAACCTAATCCCTTCCCTCACTCCTACTCCAGTCAGTCTCTTTTTATGGGTTTATATACATACACACCTGTATTTTATTTTTGGTTTGTAATGACATATAACTGTACTGTCCAGGCTGGCCTTAAACTCTGGGCATAAGTAATCTTCCCTCCCCTTCTAAGAAGCTGGAACTACAGGCATATACTACTCCACCAAGAAAAATATATCTCTATTTTAAAACAATCTATTTATATTTTACTTGGCAGTTCTAACTGTAGTATATCCACTCCTATGAGAAAAACCTTGAAAAATTAAAAGAGGTACATGCATGTGATAATCACTCAAGCATTTATACAGTAAGTAGAAGATACATTACTCTCATGAAATGATCTTTAATTTAGACAGAGGAATAGAAGTATTTTGTGTCTTCCCTAGAACTCTGCTTCCATTTGATGCAGAAACTAATGTTCACAATCGAAACTGCACTTTCTCCTTTATTGGTTAGATTTTTTTTTTCTGCCAGTCCTAGGACTTGAACTCAGAGCCTGGGCACTGTCCCTGAGCATCTTTTGCTCAAGACTAGCACTCTACCTGAGTCACAGCACCACTTCCTGCTTTCTCTTTTTATGTGGTACTGAGGAATCGAACTCAGGGCTTCATGCATACTAGGCAAGGATTCTACCACTAAGCCACATTCCCAGCCCTCTTAGTTACATTTTGAAAGCAGTATTGTAACAGGGCTTCCAGGAGGGAGAGT
Organism: Dipodomys ordii; assembly: GCF_000151885.1. Classification (NCBI taxonomy): domain Eukaryota; kingdom Metazoa; phylum Chordata; class Mammalia; order Rodentia; family Heteromyidae; genus Dipodomys; species Dipodomys ordii. Next base: position 1,696 of record NW_012273190.1, read on the forward strand.
TGCCAGTGTAAGCCAGTGAGCTAATGTCTGGGTAAGTATAACCACCCAGCTCCTTTGCTCACTGTCATATGTATGATGGAGATAGGGTTTCGAAATAGTACTATCTCTCAGATTTTCTCAGGGTCAGGAACCTGGGAGTGTCTTATCCGGGGCTGCAGTCCTTGTAAGCTTTGACTGAGGGTGGAGCTCTGCCCCTGCACAAGCTGAGTTCTTTGTAGGCTCTTGTTGGACTGAGGGCCTCTGTTCAGCACAGTCGTGGAGGCTCCTGGTGCTAAGGATGTTTGCTCTGCATGTCACCCATCTAACTCCTTATTTAAATAGAATCCACCACACACAGGTTCCTAAGTGTTTGGGTTGGAGGCGTGACTCAGTTGGTGAAGCACTAGCCAGTGAGTGGAAGTGACACAAGTACTGAGTTTGAGTCCCAGTCTCAGGCCTAGAAAAAAAAGAGAAGAAATAACCAACCAGCTCTTCTTATGGCAGTGGGAGGATTTTTACAAAGTGAATACTTTTTGTAACCAGTTCCTCAACCAAATTAATATTCTGGTATTCCAGAAATCTTTTTGACATCCTCAACCTCTAATCATACCCCACCCACAGGGCTTTGATTCTTATTTTTTTTAATATTTGTATGTGTGTGTGTATTTATTTTTTGTTGGTCATGGGAATTAAATGCTGGGCCTGGGTGCTGTCCCTGAGCTCTTCAGCTCAAGGCAAGTGCTCAGCTCAAGGCAAGTGCTCTACCACTTGAGCCACAGTGCCACTTCCAGTTGTTGTTGTTGTTGTTTTTGTGGTTTATTGGAGATAAGAATCTCACAAACATTCCTGCTTGCAGCCGGGTGCTTGGTGGCTTATACCTGCAATCCTAGCTACTCAGGAGGCTGAGCCAGCCCAGGCAGGAAAGTCAATGAGACATGCTTTTTTTTTTTGGGGGGGGGGGGTCCGGTAGTGGGGCCTGAACTCTGGGCCTGGGCGCTGTCCCTCAGCTCTTCAGCTCAAGGCTAGCGCTCTACCACTTGAGCCACGGCGCCACCTCCGGC
>NW_012273191.1:0-2138 GCF_000151885.1 Dipodomys ordii
AAATGGGGCATGATATATATATATATATATATATATATATATATATATATATCACTTTTTTTGATCTATTCATCTACTGAGAGGCATCTTGGTTGGTTCCATATCTCAGCTCTAGTAAATAATGTTGCAATAAGCATAGTTGTGCTGGTAGCTTTAGTATGGTCTTGTTTGTGATCATTTGGGGAAATGCCCAAAAGTGGAATTACTGGGTCATAGGGGAGCTCTATGTAGAGTCTTTTGAGGAACCTCAATAGTACTTTCCAAAGGGATTGAACAAGTTTACATACACACCAACATGAATAAAATTGAAAACCCAGAAATGAACCCACAGACATATAGCCATCTAATCTTTGATAAGGGAGCTAAAAAGTTAGAATGAAAGAAAGACAGCCTCTTCAGGAAATGGTGCTGGCTAAATTGGTTAATCACCTGTAGAAAACTGAAGCTAGATCCTTATATAGCACCATGTACCAGAATCAACTCCAAGTGGATCAAAGACCTTGGAGTCAAAGCAGACACCCTGAAAACATTACAGGACAGAATAGGAGATTGGGAGATTGGGACACATTGGGAGAAAATCTTCACTAACCATAAAATGGACAAGGGTTTCATATCTAAAATAAATATCTAAAATAAATCCCCAACAATAAATCCTCAAAGAAATACCTGCCCAATAATTAAGTGGGCTAAAAACTTAAAGAGAAACTTCTCTGAAGAAGAAATAAGAATGACCAACATGAAGAAATGCTCAACCTCTCTAGCCATAAAAGAAATTCACATCAAAACAACATTGAGATTCCATCTCACCCCAGTTAGAATGGCTATAATCAAGAATTCTAATAACAACAGTTGTTGGAAGGGGATGTGGCTAGAGGAGAACCCTACAGCATTGTAGGTGGGATTGTAAACTTGTTCAATCACTTTGGAAAGTAGTAAGGAGGTTCCTCAAAAGCTTTCCAGTATCTTAAGGTACAATGAAATGAAGATAAAACAACAATCAAGAAACAAAGCAGAAGAATCTGCACTGTGTGCTTTAAGGAGAACTGTCTGTGAAGAAATGAACTGGATACAATCTTTTCAGTAGAAATGCCTTTAAAGAAAAACTGAGGAGAAATGGTTACTCTTATTACTTCTGCAGAACAGAAAGAGACAGTTTCCATAATTTTCTCTACCTAGAAGTCTTCATCCTCTACTCTTGAAATTCCTATGTTGGAACTCACAAATGAATATAGTGGGTTGTACACAATTACAAACAAAAATTTATAAAAGGATATATTAAGGACCTGTCGACCAACTTTTTAAAAAGAGAGGAAAGGATTCTTCAAAAGAGATTACCTATAAAATGTAAGATGGTCAATGGACGATTGATGTCCCCAAATGCATGTGGGTATCATACAAGCAACAGAAGCCACTGGATGCTGACACATGATCTGAAGAGACATTTCTTCTCTCCATAAAAACTCTATATTGAATCATTGGTAATCCCTGGACCTTGAGCTAGTTCACCTCTATGCTGGCACGTATTCCATTATCTGTCTTGGTTCTTGGGCCTTTAGACAAACTAGAATTGTGTTCTCCTGGTCTCAAGCTTGATGACTCATACTTAAGATCCTGGGCCTTTTCATTTTCCATAATCATTTAAGCCAATTTCTGTGTCTGTGTGCACATATGTTCATGTATGTGTGTGCACATGTACATGTATGTGTGTGTGTGTGTGTGTGTTGGTCCTTGGGATTCAAAGCAGGACCTGGATACTGTTCCTGAGACTTTTGCTAAAGGATAGAGCCCTATCACTGGAGTCACAGTTCTACTACCATTTTTTTTCCATCATTACTTGGAGATAAAAGTCTCAAGAACTTTCATGCCTAGGCTAGCCATGGACCATAGTCATCAGATCTCAACTTCCTGGGTAAGTTTGATTACAGACATGAGTTACCTGCACCTAGCATCATAAGCCAGCATAAAAAAAATCTTTTTCTTTCCTTCCTTCCTTCCTACCTTCTCCCCTCCCTCCCTCCCACTCTTCCTTCTTTCTTTTTTTTTCTTCCTTCCTTCCTTCTCCCCTCCCTCCCTCCCACTCTTCCTTCTTTCTTTCTTTCTTTCTTTCTTTCTTTCTTTCTTTCTTTCCGTCCTTCCTT
>NW_012273192.1:0-1663 GCF_000151885.1 Dipodomys ordii
AAAGGAGGAGGCTGCAATGCTTGGTAAGAAATGTATGCATTATCCTGCCCATGTAATTGTAACCCCTCTGTACAGTATGTTCACAAATAAAATAAAAAAAAGTCACACACACACACAGCCGCCGCACTAAGGGACAGCCGGGTGCTAGCGGCCTGGAGCCGCTGCTCTTTTCTTTGCCCCTGAATCCCTGCCTTGAATTTCCCTGGGGAGGATCCAGTGAAGGGGATGAGTTATCTCGAACAGTCTCCCATAAGAAAAAAGCGGGGAGCCGGGCGCCAGTGGCTCATGCCTGTAATCCTAGCTACTCAGGAGGCTGAGATAGATGGATCGTGGTTCAAGGCCAGTCCGTGCAGGAAAGTCTGTGAGACTCTTATCCCCAATTAACCACCAGAAAACCAGAAGTGGCGCTGTGGCTCAAGTGGTAGAGCGCTAGCCTTGAGCTGAAGAGCTGAGGGACAGTGCCCAGGCCCAAAGTTCAAGCCCCACGACAGGCGAAAATTGTTTTTAAAAAAAAGAAGCCAGGGTGGGAAGGGTCCCCATGGGCAGGGTGGGGTACAGGCTGTTCTTGCATGGGTGGGGGACCTCCAGGACCCGCTGGGACCTTGACCTGAACAACAGGAGCCCAAGATCCAGCTCCCCTGGGCAGCCCTGCCCCAGCCAGCGCCGCTTGTGCAGACGCCTCCACAGGGCACTGGTGACCCAATTATTGCAGGATCGTAGGACCAATGCAAGAAAACGTGAGAGAAAGTAGCTTCTGACTAATTTTGTTCAGCAAGTAAGAGTCTGGGCTTTCTCTCCTGTATTTTCTCTCCCGCAGTAGGAATGACTGTGTAATAATGTACACTTCTACAGTTTTTAAGAAGCTGATCAATAAAAATATGGTGTAGGGTCCAGTTAGCCCAATGAGCTCCTTTCCCTCTCCACAGCTTGGCATGTTCCCTTCCTAGACAACACTAGGCCCGTTTAGTAAAGGCAGTAAATAATCAGCCTCCAACCCCCTCTACCTTGGGATGGCACTTCCTCTGGGGCAGCAAGAGCCCCTTAGAGTGACCTTCAGATCTGGGCAGCTGCAAACCCCTTATCTACTACTTGGGCAGCAGCCATATGTCCTAGTCCACCATGATGAAGCCCCCCCCAGTCCTCACCTCCACACCAAGGTCTCCGCCTCCTAGCCCCTTCTAGCTCCTCCTAGCCTCAGTAGGTTATATAGGTCACCCCAGACAATAGCCAGCGCTTCTGCTCACTCCTCCCTTGTGAGAAAGGGTCTTGTCGGTCCCTTTGCTGGTAATAAACCTTTCTTTGTACCTGGATATCTGCATAGTTTTCTGGCAAAAGTCTAATTTACACTATCAGGTCCCATCTCAGGATAAGATGGGTAAGATTCCTGCCTAAACCCTTATGGCCCACCATAAAACCTTACCTTGCTTTATGTGGAATAAACTCTGCAAATTGATTGTTGACATTGGATGTCAAGATTGGTCCATACATATTCAACCATGACTTTTTTGGGGGGGGGCGGGTCGGGTCGTGGGGCCTGAACTCTGGGCCTGGGCGCTGTCCCTCAGCATTTCAGCTCAAGGCAAGCACTCTACCACTTGAGCCACAGCGCCACTTAGGGCTTTTTTCTTTTTGCTTATGTGGTGCTGAGGAATCAAACCCAGGG
>NW_012273193.1:0-3403 GCF_000151885.1 Dipodomys ordii
GTGTGTGTGTGTGTGTGTGTGTGTGTGTGTGTGTGTGTGTGTGTGTGTGTGTCCCCAACATGCCAGTACTGGAGCTTAAACTTAGGGCTGGAGACTGTCCCCTTAGCCTTTATTGGACATAACAGTCCTGAGTTCAAACCCTACACTGTCATGAGAGAAAAAAATACACAAATACATATAATCGAACCCAAGAACCTGTAAAATGACTTATTCTTTCATATATGGGTTGAAGAACAGAGCAAGTGGCTGATCAATACATTAAAAAGAAGAAAACTGTTAACACCTTGCTCTATTCCATTATCTCACTCACATACATAACCCAAGTGCTGCTAGTGGTCGGAGAGTAACAGAGTCCAGCTCAGGAGGGGAAGACTATGAAACCCTATCCAAAAAAAATAATTAAAGCAAAATAGGAAAAAGTAGAGAGCTTGTCTAGCAAGTGGCAAGACATTAAGTTCAAGCTCAAAACCATATAAAAGAGATTGACATTCAATACTGAGTACCTTACTAATTTACAAAACTAGATGCATGTATATATACATCTCATAATAAAAGCACCAAAGGATTTTTGTAATGCAAAGATAAATACTATTAAAAATGCAAATTTAGTAAGCTTGGTTGCTTAAACCTATAATTCTAGCTACATGGGAGGTGAGGATCAGGGGAATCATGTTTCAAGACCAGCCTAGGCAAAAACATTTGAACTTGTCTCAAGAGAGATTCTATCTCCACTAAAGGCTGGGTGCTATGGCACGCACATGTCATCTCCAATGACATAGGGACATACCAGTAGGAGGATCATAGTCCAGGCTGACCTAAGTATCAAATGAGACATACTTTATGATAAATCAATGGGAAAAGGGCTAGAGGCATAGCCCAAGTGGTAGAGCACCTGTCTAACTAAAGTCCAAGGCTTTGAGTTCAATCTCTACCACCAAAAAATACAAATTGATTTTATTTTTGGGTGGGGGGGTAAAATAAAGCAAGAATATTAAATTAACCTGCTTTACTAAAGCATTCAAGTATGAAACAGATGATGTGAAGTTGAAATACTTACCATATGTAGAAGCTCTCCTAAAAGTATGGTAGCTCTAACTGAGATTTGGTCATCACTGTTCGTTATCACTTCAACCAAACCCTATAAAAACAAAAATATGTGTGTATATATATGTGTGCATAATGTATATGCATACACAAAATTATTTACATGTATACATTTATGTATCACTTGTGTCTTTCCCTTTGAATTTTTTAGTCCACGTAAAAAGGACAAAATAAAATGAGGTTTACAATTGTTACCTCTAAAAGTCCATTGCGGATAAATGCAGAAAGTATCAGTGCCAAATAATTATCCATGAGGTCTGGTCTGGAAATAAACACAGCACAGAAATAACTTAAACAATGTTCCATATAGTACACAGTTTAATATAAAAGCAGTATTGACAAATTAAACGTTTGTATTTTAATGCTACCTAGATCTGGCACGATGAGGGAGAATAGTTTTTGCCTCAGCTGCTACAAAGCCATCTGAAAGCCTCCAACTGTCTTGGAATCTTCCTGGATCTATAATGAAAAACCAAGGGGTTACAAAGACAATTAGGTAACACTGAAAAAGACAAGTGTGGCTAATAAAGAACTGGTTCTTTGGCTTAAAGAACAATTACACTTAAAAAAAGCTATTTAGAGCTGGGAATGTGGCTTAGTGGTAGAGTGCTTGCCTAGCATGCATGAAGCGCTGGATTCGATTCCTCAGCATCACATAAACAGAAAAAGCCAGAAGTGGCACTGTGGCTCAAATGGTAGAGTGCTAGCCTTGAGCAAAAGAGGCTCAGGGACAGTGTGAGGCAAAAAAAAAAAAAAAAAAAAAAGCTATATAAATGCACACAGATCTAATTTCTTTCGTTTTGGGACTTAGAGCAGTCTTTTGACTAAATTAAGAGAACAATTAATTGGGTAACATAAGAATGACTAAGCTGGGTTTGTGGCTTAAGCCTGTGATCCTTCCATCTTCTCAGGAGGCTGAGAACAGGAGGACTGTAGTGCCATCTCAACCAATAAAAAAACTAAGTATGGTGACATGTGCTTGCCTGCCATCCCCAGCTACATAGCAAGCATAAATAAAAGGACTGCCTTCCAGGCAAAACTTGGCTATTAACAGCAAGACCCTATCTGAAAAACATCTAAAGGAAAAGGTTTAGGGTATGTGGCCAAGTGGATTAGTACCTGGTTCAACCTCCAAAAAACAAAAGGGCGGGGGAAAGAAAAAAAAGGGAAAACAATCCAGGTTTCTTGCTCCTCTCTTACTTTCTTGATCCATTTTCCTATTAATTTCATAGCTTATTTGTAAACTAGGGTGATAAGAAAGAAACTTAAAACTCCTAGGAATATGACATTTTATTATCATGTTTTATTTCAAGCCATGCTGATGAAGTAAAAAAATTACATTAAATATTGTTCTTTAGAGCTGTGTTTACACTAGATAAGTAACCTTAAAAATTATAATAATAGGTACAAAAACACTTCAAAACTTACCTACACTGAGCAATGCCTCTATGAACTCCTCTGTTACAACAGGTAGAGGAAGACGAAATATGTCATAAAGAACTTCAAGCAGACCTCGCTACAACAGCAAACAAATAATTAACTTATTTCTATGAAATAAATCTTTATTTAAAGACTTTTAAAATATCTTATTTAAAGTGGTATAAACACAACTTTCAATGTTTTGAAAAATTATGTGGCATGCTTCTAATAAAAAAGGAAAATTACTGAATACTTACTACATGCATCATTTAACTTTTTAAAAAAGTCAACTGAATTGTCAAAGCCTTTAGTTCTCTATGCAAGAGATCTTTCCACTTGCAATCATATCTTTCCATTTTCATAATCCAAATGCCTTTTATTTCCCATTTAAGCAAGGCATACCCTGACTAATATTTCCTAGTATTTCCCAACTACAAGTTTAGTTCAATTAAAGAAAGGGCTAAAAGAAGGAACAAAATTAAAACAAAGAATTTAAAGGGAATCACTTCAACCAACATCTTTAAAATTAAATATTCATAAAAAGATAGAAACATAATAAAAACTAGAAGCCACAGCTTTTCCTAATGTATTTCTGTAAAACTTGAACCTCTTACAATGAGAATGTCCTTCTGCCTTGCTTGCATTAAATGGGCAAAGAATAGTTATGTTTAGATTTTCAGTTCAAATTTTAATTGTTATTACACACAGCAGTAAATTTATAAGAAACTCAAGGTTTAAGCAATACTTATATTTTTTAAATGTTCCATGACAAAAATTAACTAATATGGGGGGGAGGGGGGAGGCTGGGAAGGGATGTGAAGGGTAAACAAAGGAGGAGGCTGCAATGCTTGGTAAGAAATGTATGCATTATCCTGCCCAT
>NW_012273194.1:0-1927 GCF_000151885.1 Dipodomys ordii
GAAGTGGCGCTGTAGCTCAAGTGGTAGAGCGCTCGCCTTGAGCTGAAGAGCTGAGGGACAGCACCCAGGCCCAGAGTTCAAGCCCCACGACTGACAAATAAATAAATAAATAAATAAAAATAAAAAAATTCATATGTAGCTTTACATCTTGTAGTAGCAAGAAATAAAAACGAACAACTTTCACCAAGTTGTAATGCATGACTTTACTCAAAACTCAAAGAACACAAAAATGAAAAATAGCTGAAAAGGTTATTTGAACATTTAAATTATTTAAACATGTTTAAAAGAATGATTCTTTCTCACAATTAAAAAAAAAGATCAGTAATCAGCAGCACCATCCAGAAGAACATTCCATCAAATTGTAAGACTGATAATCTTTACCTGGGACATTATACCAATTAGCTCCATTTGTTATTCCATGAGGAAAATATTCATTTGGGTACATATTCTTGCAAGGTCTACCTTGAAACATTTGGGAGTTTTCCTGAAAAAAAAGAAGAATCTTTATTTGTATTTGTTTAAATCTACATTTTAAAAAACACAGGAAGGATACAGGACAATAATAAACATGGTTACCAATAGTGAGTATGAGGAATTGGGGTTAGGGAACAGGGACAAAGGTAGAAGTGAGACTTTTTAATGTACAAATTCTAGATGTCATTGAATTTTGTCTATATGAATTTATTTTTAAAAATTAAAAATGTTCTTTGTAGGATAATATGTAAGATTTCATTTATTACTTGCAATTATAAGTAATTAAAAAACTCAGCCTAATCCTTCCCTAAAAAATTCTGCTTGCTGGACAATGGTAGTTAAGGCCTGTAATTCTAGTTACTCTGAAGGCTGAGATCTGAGGATTACAGTTCAAAGCCAGCCTGGACAGGAAAGTCTATGAGACTCTTCAAAAAACTACTCAGAAAAAGCTGGAAGTTGTGCCGTGTCTCAAATGGTAGAGCACTAGCCTTGAGAAAAAATCTCAGGGGCAGCGCTCAGACCCCTGAGTTCAAGCCCTAGGACCAGCATAAAAAATTCTGCTCATCAGACACCATGGCTAATAAATGATTCCTAGCCCCCCCCCAAAAAAAATTCTGTTCATATTCACACATTATTGTTTTATTTTCAAGGATTTAAAATTCCACAAAATAACACACACACACACACACACACACACACGCACACACACACTGTGGAATCAGGAGCCTTCCCTAATGTCTAGGGGAACTAGGATAGGCCTTTGAGCATTGATGGCAATGGTCTCCTTTTGAGGACTGGATATCAGGAAGGCAGGTGTGTCAAAGGGATACACCAGAACCTTGGAAGTATCTCTGAAAAGATACGGTCATGAGTCCAGGCAGGATAGAAAGATAAATGTTTAACAGTCTAAGAGAATAAAGAGAAACTACGGAACAAGAAGTCACAATGAGGGTGAAAAGCTGAACCATGAGGATAGATACAATATATAATGGGAATATATGCATGTATGTATGTATGCAAAATCTGGTCCAATCATTTTGATTGTGATAGAGCAATATCCATTCTTCTGTCATTATTCCAGGTACATCACTCTCCTCCCTTCCCCCCAAAAAAGAAATGATTTGTCCAACAAAAGGCAAGAATTTTTTCCCTCCCTTGGTGGTACTGAGATTTGTAGAACTGAGATTTGAACAGAGGATCTTTCAGCTATACCCCTAGCCCTTTTTGTTATTGTTTGTTATTTCCTACATAGAATATTGCTTTTTGCCCCAGCTGGCCTAAATCATGATCTTCCTAATTACACTTCCTGCACAGTTTGGATGATAGCAATGTGTCACTGCACCCAGCTTTTAATTGGTTAAGAAAAGCTCTTAGACCAGGCCCAAAGAAACATAGGTCCCATGGTTTCCCTTATTTGTAATATCTAGTATATGTATGAGTCAAGCGGAAAAGG
>NW_012273195.1:0-2065 GCF_000151885.1 Dipodomys ordii
CCCAGAGTTCAAGCCCCATGACCGGAAAAAAAAAAAAAAAGAAAAGAAAAGAGAAAAGAAAAAATCAAAATGCTTTCTCTCATTTGTGGAATTGAGACCTGAATGACATACATATTCATATGCACATATCTATATACACACAGACACAAACATATACACTTATACACACATGCATACATATACACCTATCTCTTTACCTATCTATGCGTAATATAGATCCCTATATCTACATCTCTGTCTATCTACATATGTACATGATTGTCACTATACAACTGTTTGGGAAGATAAGAGGGCTGGCAGGGATAGAGAAGAATGTGGGAAGTGGAATAACATTCAAGGACATTGTGTGTATGCATGAAAATTCTACAGAAATTCCTCTGAAAGCTGTTGAACATTAAAGGGGTGGGAGGATGAAGAAAGCATAGAAGAAATTATTTTGCTTTAAATTAATATATGCAAATGTAAAATATTAGGGTAATACCCTTATATATTTATATAAACTAAATATAAATGAGTATCAGGAATGTAGACTCTATTGGGGGTGGAGACAAGGACAAATGAAGAGTGTAAATGAGGGTGAATTTGATCTACATACTTTATATGCATATATCATTTCAGCCACACTCCCAGTCCTCTTACTTTTTAGATTTGTTTTGCTAGCCCTGGGGCTTGAACTCAGGGCCTGGGCATTGTCCCTGAGCTTCTTTTGCTCAAGGCTAGTACTCTACCACTAGAGCCATGCGCCACTTCTGGCTTTTTCTGTTTATGTGGTCCTGAGTACCACATACCCAGGGCTATACATGCTAGCAAGCACTCTACCACTAAGCTACATTCCCAGCCCTAGATTGTTTTTAAGATAAGGTCTTAGGATAACTTTTCCTACAGTGGTCCGGAATGGCAGTTATTCTATCTCTGCCTCTCAGGAAGCTGGGATTACAGGCATGTACCACCATACCTAGTTGAACTCTTTAGAACAATATTTGTATTATTATCATAGAAAATATTTTTATTATTCTTATCTTTTATTATTATTATTGAGAATATATGTACAGTACAATCCTTAATGGTACAAACCAAACCACTATTTGTGGTTGAAAATTCTATAAGTTTGGGTACCAGTGGCTCAGGCCTATAATCTTAACTACTCAGGAGGATGAGACATGAAGATCATGACTTAAAGCCATCTGGGGCAGAAAAATCTGTGAGACTTTTATCACCAATTGACCAACACAAATCCAGAAGTGGAGATATAGCTCAAGTGATACAATGCTACACTTAAGAAAAGACTATGCGCGAGTACTGGCAATTAAACAAACCATTGTTTTGTGTTTTCTATAATAAATAGATTTATGTTTAAAACTCGTTGTCAGAATCTTTCCAGCAGGTGTTTATGTCATTTTGCCAGATCCTACGATAGGAGAATTTTGGAAACATATACTCTAATATTTCAGGAAAGCTGGGCTATGCTGTATCCCATAGAGAAATATTATCTAAAAGTTTGAGAAGTTAAAAAATACCTACCTCATTTTTTTGTTTCTGATAAATTCAGATAAATTATTCTAGATAAATTAGTAATGTTAATCTATATTATTGTTTTATAAAGACAAATGTTTTTTAAACATAACTTGTATGTGCTTAAATTTGTACTTGTTATAAAACAGATATTGCCTCTTATCCTTAGCTGTCTGAAAAATAAAATATAATTTTTGTGTGGAGATATTTTGAAGAAAACTATGAAACAAGCTATCTTATTATAAAATATGAGTTGATGTTTAATTGTTGTTATGAATAGACTTTCAAAACTTTAGTGTAATTTGTTAAAAAAAAATTTGGCCTTAAAAGCTGGGCACCTGTGGCTCATGCCTGTAATCCTAGCTACTCAGGAGGCTGAGATCTGAGGATTGTGGTTCAAAGCCAGCCCCAGCATGAAAGTCTGTGAAACTCCTATCTCCAATAAACCAATAGAAAACCGGAAGTGGTGCTGTGGCTCAAGTGGTAGAACGCTGGCCTTGAGCTGAAGAGCGCAGGGACAGCACCCAAGCCCAGAGTTCAAGCCCCATGACCG
>NW_012273196.1:0-2564 GCF_000151885.1 Dipodomys ordii
TCACCATCCTCCAGCATCTCTCACCATCCTCCAGCGTCTCTCACCATCCTCCAGCGCCTCTCACCATCCTCCAGCGCCTCTCACCATCCTCCAGCATCTCTCACCATGCTCCAGCGTCTCTCACCATCCTCCAGCGTCTCTCACCATCCCCCAGTGTCTCTCACCATGCTCCAGCGCCTCTCACCATCCTCCAGCATCTCTCACCATCCTCCAGCATCTCTCACATCCTCCAGCGTCTCTCACCATCCTCCAGCGTCTCACCATCCCCCAGCGCCTCTCACCATCCTCCAGCATCTCTCACCATGCTCCAGCATCTCTCACCATCCTCCAGCGTCTCTCACCATCCTCCAGCATATCTCACCATGCTCCAGCATCTCTCACCATCCTCCAGCGCCTCTCACCATCCTCCAGCATATCTCACTATCCTCCAGCGTCTCTCACCATCCTCCAGCATCTCTCACCATCCTCCAGCGTCTCTCACCATCCTCCAGCGTCTCTCACCATCCTCCAGCGTCTCTCACCATCCTCCAGCATCTCTCACCATGCTCCAGCATCTCACCATCCTCCAGCATCTCTCACCATCCTCCAGTGCCTCTCACCATCCTCCAGTGCCTCTCACCATCCTCCAGCATCCCTCACCATCCTCCAGAATCTCTCATCATACTCCAGCGTCTCTCACCATCCTCCAGCGCCTCTCATCATGCTCCAGCGTCTCTCACCATCCTCCAGCGCCTCTCACCATCCTCCAGCGTCTCTCACCATCCCCTAGTATCTCTCATTATTCTCCAGCGCCTCTCATGATTCTCCAGCACCTCTCATGATTCTCCAACGCCTCTCATGATTCTCCAGCACCGCTCACTGTTCTCCAGCGCCTCTCATGATTCTCCAGCGCCTCTCATGATTCTCCAGCACCACTCACAACTCTCGGGCACCGCTCATTATTCTCCTATACATGCCATTGTCTCCTCTTGTCCACCTAGAAAACTCCTATTCACCCTCCAAAGCCTGCATGAGTGTCCCCTTTCTGTAACGTGTGTCTGCCTCCTGTGTCAGGCAGAGGATCTGCAGCTCCTCTCTGGCCCAGCTCTAGGCTGCCCGTCCTCACTGTGTGATAGCCAGCTTTGTCACTACCCAAGGACTGGGGAGTAGACACCGACACAGCAGGCAGCTGGCCTGAAAGCGAGGACAAGGACTGTGGAGGGTGATCCCTGACGGCGCTGTGTTCAGGCACGAGTCTCGACACGGGCGAGTGGGCGCCAGGCAGCGGCTCATGGCACAGGCAGGGGCTCTGGGGAGAAGGGGAGGGAGGCTAGAGGGGCTGGGTCGGCCACTGGATCGGAGCGGAGCTCTGGGTACTGCCAGGCAGCAGACCAGAATCAGGTAGCAGAGTCTGAGGAGTGCGTGAGGGCTGCACCGGGGCGGGGGTAAGCCCCACAGGCAGGGTGAGATGACCCGGGTCATACCACAGAAGGACTTGGAACAGAACCTGAGGCTGGCTGAGTGTGGGATGCCCGCCATTACTACACAGACAGGAGGTGAGGCTCACCCTGCGGCCTCCCACACCGGCCTCCACCCTTCCACCCCCACCCCAGGCTCTCTCTTCCTTCCTGGCCCGTGGCAGCTGTGTCCTGTCCCGCGTGTCCACACACTTGAGGAAAACTGGCTTGAGGAAGGGACTCCACTTGGGGCCTGGGCCACAGCCAATAACAGACACAGATTGAGAAGTGAGGCAGGGGAGGGGAGGGGAGGGGAAGGGGGAGGGGGAGGGGACTGGAGAGCAGGGGAGGGGCGGGGAAGGGAGCCAGTTCCAAGGAAGGACGGGTACATCACAGCAACCAATGGCCTTCCAATTAAGAGTCCCGATCTTACTCATTTACACAGAACTCCCGCACAGTCGGCCCTCCACCTCAGGGCCTCTGGGTTAACACGGCAGGGCAGGGCCTGTGGCTCATGCCTGGAATCCAGCTACGTGCTGTCCAGCGTGCCCCTCCCAGCCCTGGGTCCCCTCATTCTCAGCTCTGAGCGGTACGGTCCCGCTGCCCCGGAACGCAGCCCCCATCCCAGGGACTGGGGTTTCCTGGGCTCGGGGGGGAGACTGAGGCTTGGCAGCACACAGACTGGGGCCGCTCTGTCCTCAGCCCGCCACGCCATCCTGACCAATGGGCTATGCGGAGCCCCTGTCACTGTGCACCAAGCACGGGCCTGCCAAGGTCAGCGGACCCCACTTGAGCCCCGAGCTGCCAGGAGAAGGGGGTTCTGGGAAAAGTATAGAGATGGAGCAGAAGAAAAATGGGGGAAGCGGCAGTGAAACAGAAGAAAAGAGGAATGGAATGGCAAGCAGGTGAGCAGCGTGTGCAGAGGTCCGGGGCAGTCAGAAAAGGTGACGGAGCCAGATGAGCGCCGCAGAGGGGTGCCGCGCGATGGAAGGGCCCCCAGAGTGGGTCATCGCACCCAGTGCCCATGGCTGGCCTCCAGCCAAATGCAGAACAATCCTCAGAGGACAGCTTGCTGCACACTCACTCAACTCCCAGGGCGTCTAGGGAAGGCCAGGGTGCGGCAGCTGA
>NW_012273197.1:0-1985 GCF_000151885.1 Dipodomys ordii
CACAGCGCCACTTCCGGCTTTTTTTCTTTTTGCTTATGTGGTGCTGAGGAATCGAACCCAGGGCCTCAGGCATGCAAGGCAAGCGCTCTACCACAGAGCCACCTTCCCAGCCCCTCTAGAACTTTCTTATCTCCAACTGAAGCTGTCTCCATTCAACACCCAGTTCCCAACCCCTCTGCAGCATTCCCCTCCCCTGCTCTCCTCCCCCTTTTTTGGGAGGTACTGGGTTTGAACTCAGGGTCCAGGGCTGTCATACAGCTATCTGGGCTTGCTGTCAGAGCTGCGTGCTACCCATGCCCAGCTTCTTCTGTAGAGATGGAATCTCTTGGCTTTTCTGCCAGGACTGAGCATGGAAATGGGATCTTCCCCCTCTCAGCTTCTGAGTAGCTGGGATTACAGACGTGAGCTGCTCACTAGCACCTCCTGGTCCTTCCTGAATACGGCTCCTCTGTCTGGGCTCTGCTCGTGTCCCCTGGCCGTGTCCCCTGCCTACCTGATGGGAGCTGGGGTGTGGAGGAGCAGGAAGCCAGCACTGGGGCCATGACAGGGGGCCCCGGCAGGGGGGGCTGGGGCTCTGGGGCTGGCTGGGGGGGTGCAGGGGTGTGGCTAGGCGTGCTTCCCGGACCCTTGCCCACAGCCACAGGCGGGGGGATGTCCCCCTCGTCGATGGCACTGCCCTTCCGGACGGCAGCCAGCAGGTCCTCCAGAGTCTGCAATGGACACGTAACTGGGCTCAGGAGAAGGGAGGTGCCCCGGGGGGGGGGTCATCACAGAGTCCCCTACACTTTGCTCACTCACCTTGAGCCCGCGGTCATAGCGCCGCACCTTGGCGCTGTCCCCCGCTTGCCGGGCGCCCTCGATGGCGCACTGGTAGAGGGCGAGCCTCTCCTGCAGGGTGGCCTCCACCCCAGGGTGGGGGGCTGAGGGCTTTGGCTGTGGGAGGGACAGGGGATGGGGGTGGGCACAATCTGGGTGGCGATGGCTTCCCATACACAGGCCACCCTGAATCTAGCCTTCCCTACCCCAGCAAGGCAGAAACCCCCGTCTCTGGGGGAAGATATAGAAGTTGGGGTTATCATGTCAACTGCCCCAGAGGGATAGATAGGGGTGAGCCCCAGGACTTGGGAGGGGGGTAGGGTAGGGAGCTGTACCTGGGCCACAGCTGGCGGGGGCTCCACGGCCTTCTGTTCTTCTCCCAGGACTTCATTGAGTTCTGCCTGCGGGGACAGACGCAGGGCCAGGGTGGGACGTGAGAACAGGCTGCATGGGGGGGAGGGGTGAGGTCTGGGGGTCAGGCCCCCCATCCCAGAGGCTGGGGGCTCACCAGCAGGTCATCATCGGCCTCCACGTCGTCATCTGTCTCCTCCTCCTCCTCATCCGGGTCTCTCATGCACAGCCTGGCCATTCTCTCGATTGCTTCCATAGGCAGCGGGCCTGGCAGTGCAGGGAGAGGCCTCGCTGTGGCAGCCTCCACCGAGAGCCTCCAGCTCCCCACCCTAGCACCCCGGACACCCCGAGAACAGGGTGGCCAGCAAAAGAGCTGCAGGTACCCTTCCCAGCTCCCACCCCCCAAAAAAATCCATCACCCCCACTCAGCTGTTCCTTATCCCACTTCAAGCATCCAGAGCTCAAACTTCACCTCTCTGGGACTCAGTTTCCCCTCGGTGAACATGGGATAATGGCTTCTCATGGATCCACAGAGGCCACTGTGTCCCATACCCCAGCGGATGTCTGAAACCTCACAGTATCAAACTCTCTGGACATGGGAATTCTTTCTATGTGTCCTGCAGCATTTCCACACAATACAGACTCAATCTACCCTCCCACACCACCCTCTTCCTTACTCCTGTTCTGTGGATTTTTTTTGGCCAGACCTGGATCTTGAACTCAGGGCTTAGGTGCTGTCCAAAAGCATTTTCACTCAAAGTTAGTGCTCTACCTCTTGAGCCATAGTTCCACATTTGGCTTTTTTTTTTTTTTTTTTT
>NW_012273198.1:0-1642 GCF_000151885.1 Dipodomys ordii
TTTTTTTTTTTGGTAGTTGATTAAAGATAAGAGTTTCATGGACTTTCCTGCCCAGGCTGGTTTTGAACATCTTAGCTTCCTGAGTAGCTAGAATGACAGAGGTGAGTCACTGGCACCTGGCTTAGAGGATAATTTCTAAATGACCCAAGCAATACTTTGTCACTCTGTAGTCTGGTTATCTCTCAGAGAGTCCTAGACCCCCCTTCCACTACTCTATTACCTCCACTATACCAATAAACTATCATCTGTGTGGGTGAAGATTTTACCTTTGTCCCCAACACTCCCGGAGACATAAATACATCTTTCAGTCTAAGAACCACTGCTTGGGAAAGAACAAGGATTAGCAAGTGCATCTGTGCCATTCATATTTACATTTGTAGTCACTCTCTCCTTTGTTTCCTCACCTGTTTTCTCATAATCTCATAGAAACTGAAAGCAAGGTAAATGAAAGGCATTGAATGCCAGGTGTTTTGGGCTTTCAAATACTTAGAAAAACCACAGGATGTATCCATAGCTACCCGGATCCTTTTGTCTCCATGCAGTCCCTACTTACCTGGTCCTTGGGTTCTTGATAAAGCCAGTGTTTATGAAATTAGGACAGAGACATGTTGTTTTGATTCCAGGTCTTCCTAATGCAGCCACTTCATCAGTCAAAGCTCTATGAAATCCAACGGCAGCAAACTTGCTTGAGCTGCAACAGAGAATTTACAAACTAACTGTAGCACTCTGACAAGTCTGCTCATTCCACACACATACTTTCTCATTGCTAAGTGTGGGCCCCTGACCAGCAGCAGGGTGGGCATCTCAGGCTAAGTGCACAGCTACTGAATCAGGGGCCACACTGCATTAGATCTTCAGTGTCAATCCAGGCACATTAATAGCTGAAGACACAAGACATGCAAGAGTCACTACATCAGAGTGACTCATCAGAGTCAGAACTGGTGTGATGGATGTGGGGCTAGGAACATGGGCAGTGTTTTCATTGTTGCTCCTTCCATTAAACCCAATGTCATTGTCAGCTGTCCATTATTTATTATAAGATGCACATGCAATTTATTAGAAAATACTCCCAGATAAATCCCTCTTCTTTCTATAAGTTTCAGCTTGTCTTCCTTCAAGACTTTTTCTAAGCCCTACTCTAAATTATTTCCTAATGATATTGTGCTCTGTTAAAATCTAATGCTCATGACTCAGTTTGGCTGTTTGGACACTTGTAATTGCCATACTTAAAAACTGATTATTTGAGTTGACAAAATATATTAGCCAGGTAATTTTGTTCCTTTGTTTAAGAAAAAATACTGATAACCAGCTGCTGGTAGTTTGTGACTAATCCTAGCTATTCAAGAGACTGATATCTGTATATAATGGTTCAAAGCTGGCCCAGTCAGGAAAGTCTGTGAGACTTTTATCTTTAATACCAAAAAAAAAAAAAGGGGGGGGGGGCTGGGAAGGTGACTCAGTGGTAGAGCACTTGCCTTGCATGCATGAGGCTCTGGGTTTGATTCCTCAGCACCGCATAAGCAAAAAGAAAAAAAGCCGGAAGTGGTGCTGTGGCTCAAGTGGTAGAGCGCTAGCCTTGAGCTGAAGAGCTGAGGGACAGCGTCCAGACTCAGAGTTCAGGCCCCATGACTGAACCCCCAAA
>NW_012273199.1:0-2780 GCF_000151885.1 Dipodomys ordii
TGGCTCAAGTGGTAGAGCGCTAGCCTTGAGCTGAAGAGCTGAGGGACAGCGCCCAGGCCCAGAGTTCAGGCCCCACGACCGGACCCAAAAAGAAAAGAAGGGGAAGTGGTGCTATGGATCAAGTGGTAGAGTGATAGCCTTGAGCAGATGAGCTAAGGAATAGCACCCAGGCCAGTTCAAGCTCTACGACCAACACACACACACACACACACACACACACAGCAAGAAGGATGTCATTATTAATGAATTCCTAACTCTGCCATACCCAACCACAGGAAACCTGTACTTTACCATCATCATTATTATTATTCCCTAGCCACCAACCCCTGGTTTTGAACCTGAGAAGAGAATTCCGTATCCTACTGATACGTTCAGTGACTATTTGAAATCACTTTGGAACTCAGACTAAACAGGAAAATTGCCAGATTCTACTAAGTGAGCAGTAGCTCACACCTGTAATCCTAGCTACTCAGAAAGCTGAGATCCAGAGGATCGCAGTTGAAAGCCAGCCCCAGAAGATGAGCCCATGAGACTCTGTCCCCAAAATAACCAGCAAGATGTTAGACTGGAGGTGGGCTCAAATGGTAAAGTACCAGTAAAAAGCCAGATTCCAGTCCAGATTTATGACCTTTCTTTGTGCCGAACTTAAGCAGAAGTCTCCTTGTTTTGTTCAGTTTTCAGATCAATTATTCCATCTCTATTCTGAACTTAAAGAGAAAAGTGTCTAATAAATAAGAAATTCCCACAATGTTAAGTCCTCCACTACTTCTGCAACACTACCACTGACTTCCATCTATCTGTCTGTCTGTCTACCTCGTGCTGGTACTGGAGCTTGAACTCAAGGCCTAGGCACTGTCTTTCAGTCTTTTCCTCAAGGCTGGTACTCTAACACTTGAGCCACACTGCCACTTCTAGCTTTTTGCTGTGTAATTGGAGACACAAGTCTCACAGAACTTTTCTGCCCACGCTGGCAGTGTGATCCTCAGGTCTCAGCCTCCTAAGTAGCTGGAATTACAGGTGTGCAGCACTGGTGCCTCTCTAAGACTTGTTTTCAAGCATGGTGTGAAAAGAATTGCTTACTACTTGTATTACTCTGGAATGTTCCTGAAGTTTTCACTTTATTTGTCCTGCCTTCTCCTAACTTGGCCAAATAGCTTGGAAACATAGAATGATATCTTGTTTATTTTTTATTAATTAAAGAGAACAATAAAAGAGCAATTTTCAGTTTCCTGAACTACAGTCTTGAATGCACTGATTGGAATGAACAGTAAAATTAGATTACGGAATGGAGAAAGAACAGGGGCCTAGCCAGACCCAAAACACACGGGGAGTTTATTTTGGCTTCGAGATTATTATTTCCATGCAGTAAATGTTTCAATCTAAAGCCGGCCCCCTCCTCAAGATTATCATCAAATGTACGTAAAGCAAGAAGTGTAAAATCACGTAGGACATGAAGATAATGATAGTGTGGCCTCTTATTATTGGAAACCTGAACTTCATCCTGGCAGATAAATCAAAGTCCTTAACTAGAAAAGGCCCTAAAGGATGTAACAGAGTTTGTACTTTGAATACTAGGGGATAAAAGATAATTGAGCATAAATCTGATCAAGGACTGATAGCATTTTCCAGAATCTACATACTCTCAGGAATATGTGAGCATAGGATATAACCAGCAAAATATAGAGGTAAACATAGGAAAAATAATCTGATTGTTTTTCTTCCACAAATACCAAGTGAAGGGAATAAAACCTATAGATTAAATTATACATAACTTAGAGACCTATTAACAATTGCAAATTTATGGATTATAGAAATGTTATAAAAGTCGGATACACTGGGTAGTTTATGCCCATAAACCTAGCTACTCAGGAAGCTGAGATCTGAGGATCCTAGCTCAAAGCCAATCTAAGCAGGAAAGTCCATGAGACTCTTATCTCCAATTAACCACCAAAAATGCAGGACGTAGAGATATGGCTCAAGTGGTAGAATGCACACACACACAGTGTTCATTATTTATTCTATTTCACATTTGTATATAAAAGAGCATTTGAGGGCTGGGAATGTGGCTCAGTGGTAGAGTGCTCGCTTTGCATATGTGAGGCCCTGGGTTCTGTTCCTCAGTACCACATAAGCAGAAAAAGCTGGAAGTGGTGCTGTGGTTCAAGTGGTAGAGCACTAGCCTTGAGCTGAAGAGCTGAAAGACAGCACCCAGGCCCAGAATTCAAGCCCCAAACCAGCAAAAAAAAAAAAAAAAGAGCATTTGACATTCTGAAATCAAATAATCTGCACGCGCGCACACACACACACACACACACACACACACACACACAACAGAGCAGCCTGCCATTTCTGCTCCAAAGTTCCCAAAGGCTAAAACACTCTCTTAGATACATTTTTCTCCTGCTTTTTTTTTAAAAAAAAAATTACCTTCCACTAGCTGTACAAGGGGGAATTTCAGTGTGACTTCTCATGCACGTACCATCTTAGAGAGTTATTAAACTCTTGGATTATTGCGTTCTCTTGGGGAGGAGAGCAGTACTAGAGTTTGAAATCTGGGCTTTACCAGATTTCTACAAGTATTTTATTTTACAAGTATTCTACCCCATTCTCCTACCCTCAGCCTCCCAAGTAGACTCCAGGTATGCACCAATATGCCTACAATCCACCATCTTTTCTTTTTTTTTTAATTTTATTTTATTTGTGAACATACTGTACAGAGGGGTTACAATTACATGGGCAGGATAATGCGTACATTTCTTACCAAGCATTGCAGCCTCCTC
>NW_012273200.1:0-1722 GCF_000151885.1 Dipodomys ordii
CTCGCCTTGAGCTGAAGAGCTGAGGGACAGCGCCCAGGCCCAGAGTTCAAGCCCCACGACCGACCAAAAAAAAAAAAACAACAAAATATTTTCCTTGGATATTCATAAGAATTGTACTGCTCATATGGATCAAGTTGGGGAGAAACGAAATGTTCACTGGATAGAGTCTTCCTATGCAGAAATAGAATATGCAATCACACTATTTAGGTTTTCTTTTATTTTTTGTTAGTACACAAATATTCAGTGTATTTTATCTATTAATTTTATATCCTGAAATATTGATGAATTCATTTAGCAATTACAGGGATTTTGTTTTTGTATGTTCAGTCCAGTTTCTACAAAGGCGATGAAGTCATCTGCAGTAAGAGAGTGTTTTATTTCTCCTTTTCCACTTTTATTTACTATGATATATTTCTTGTTTATTGCAATGGTTGGAACTTTTAACACTGTTGATTAAGAGTAATGAGACTATGAATTCTTGCCTTCTGATCTTAGAAGGAAAACATCTTTTGTGATAAAAATATAATGCTATCTTTCTTTTGGGAGATTTTTGCATGTTGATATTATTTCCCTATTACAGCTCTTTACTGTGAGTGTGGCATTGGTTTTACCAAATATTTTTGTTTGCCATTTGATATAATCATATGCTTTTTATTTTTGTCACATTGATAAACAGAATTATACTAATTGCTTCTCAAATATAGAACTATTCTTCAATATATGGGATGATTCCACTTGCTCATGGTTTCTGTATATTGCTGAACAAATTTCTTTGATATGTAGTTAAGGATCCTTGAACTTAAGTTTATAAGGAATTACTGTTTCAGGTTTTGATATCATAGTTGTTCACTTGTTTTTATTTTATTTTTTCTAGTCTGTATTTGGATAATTCTAACCTCATAAAGTAAGTTGAAAAGCATGTTCTCTTCTTCTGAATGAAGATCATATCTAGAAGATTTCAGTTAAAATTTTAGTTAAAATTTTTATTTTTCTAAAATGTTTGCTGTACATTTTGCATAGAGTGATTTGAGCCCAGACATTCTTTTCATATAGCTTTTAAATTGTGAACCAATCTACTTAATGGTCCAAAACAACTATTCAATAGGTTATTTCATCTTAGCTGGGATTTGAAAGTTTGTGGATTTCGAGACTTTGTCTATTTCTTTTAAGTTGTTGAATGTATAATTTTATGGATTTCTTTACAAAGAAACATCATTTTGTTTATATTACTTTCTTGCCTTTGTTTTCTGTTGCTTTTCTCTTATTGATTTCTCATTTGATTCCATTATTGTTAAAGAAAGAGTCCTAATGATTCAGTTCTTTTCATTTGTTGGTGCTATTTTATAGCCAATGATACATTGGCAGCTTTGTGAATGGTCTGTGGGTGTGTATTAGAGTGTGTTTCTATAAAAAAAAAATAGGGGTCACTGCATGATTTAAAAAGCAGGTGTTACTTTCTCACAGCTTCTGAGGATGAAAATTTACAATCAAGATTCTAGCCAGGCCAGGCGCTGGTGACTCGCGCCTGTAATCCTAGCTACTCAGGAGGTTGAGATCTGCAAATCGT
Source organism: Dipodomys ordii (assembly GCF_000151885.1). Classification (NCBI taxonomy): domain Eukaryota; kingdom Metazoa; phylum Chordata; class Mammalia; order Rodentia; family Heteromyidae; genus Dipodomys; species Dipodomys ordii. Next base: position 1,568 of record NW_012273200.1, read on the forward strand.
GGTTCAAACCCAGCCCGGGAAGGAAAGTCCGTGAGACTCTTATCTCCAATAAACCACTAGAAAACCGGAAGTGGCGCTGTGGCTCAAGTGGTAGAGCGCTCGCCTTGAGCTGAAGAGCTGAGGGACAGCATCCAAGCCCAGAGTTCAAGCCCCAT
>NW_012273201.1:0-1962 GCF_000151885.1 Dipodomys ordii
GAGGAGAGGGGAGGGGAGAGGAGGGGAGGGGAGGGGAGGAGAAGAGAGGAGGGAGGGAGGGAAGGAAGGAAGAAAGAAAGAGAGCGAGAAAGAAAGAAAGGAAGAAAGAAAGAAAGAAAGAAAGAGGAAGAAAACAAAGAAAGATAGAAAAAGGAAGGATGGAAGGAAATAAAAGATAGGAAAAGAGAAAGAAAGAAAGAAAGAAAGAGAAAAGAAAGGAGAGAGAAAAGAAAGAAGGAGAGAGAAAAGAAAGAAGGAGAGAGAAAAGAAAGAAGGAGAGAGAAAGAGAGAGAGAAATGTTCTGCTTGCTCAACCTTGTTAAAGTAAAGACCTGGGCTTGCCAATGTAATGGTTAATTTAAGTTGTAGCCTAGATCCATTAAAATCCTTTGCACTTGGACAAAGGGAGAAAAAAATGTTATCTTAAACTGGCATATGTAAGATACAGAGGCTACCATCAGCCTGTGGGACAAAAAATGGAAAATGGACAGACTTAATACTGTTCACTGTGAGCTCAAGGTACTCTGCCCTTCCCTCTACTAGTCCTGATATGCCCACCTCCACCCTTTCTTTCTGGGGCTTGTCCCAGAGAGTAAGCCATGTTTGTAACCTTCAAATAAACTTTCCTCTGTGTTGCCTCTCACAGAATTGCCCGGATGATCCGCCAGGAAAGAGGGAATGCCCTGCTGGTGGGCGTAGGAGGCACAGGAAAGCAATCTCTCACCAGACTTGCAGCTCACATATGTGGTTACAAATGCATGCAGATCGAACTCAGCCGGGGATATAATTATGATACTTTCCATGAAGACCTGAGGAAGTTGTACAAAATGGCTGGGGTAGAGGACAAAAATATGGTTTTCCTTTTCACTGACACTCAGGTACATTACTAATGTAATTGCTCATGTGTACCAGAAAATGTATGATTGTACAATCCAACATGTTCTGTGACCACTTTTTTATCTGCTTTATCAAGTTTCTACCTTTCAATTCTAAGTAATTATGATCAAAGGTAACGAAGTTTTCATCTTTGGAATAAGAAGCTAAAGATAGCAGCAGGTAATGAAATTTTACGTTCAAAGTATATAAATGCATATATGATTTTTCTAAATAGGTTTTATCCAAGAAAAGAAGATAAAGCCTCTATCTCAGATCTGATTAATTTCTAAAATTAAAGTAATATTACAGCCAACTCACTGAGCTTGGCTTGAATTAGCAAAGGATTTTTTACATTAATTCGATATGGATATTTTAACTCTAAGAAAAGTAACTTTTCTAGAAGTCAGCCTAAGGATAAAAAGTGATAGACTTGAGAGTCAGGCGCTGGTGGCTCATACCTGTAATCCTAGCTAAGCAGGAAGCTGAGATCTGAAGATCACAATTTGAAGCCAGCCCTGACAGGAAAGTCCATGAGAATCTTATCTCCAATAAATTTCCAAAAAGCCAAAAGTGGAGCTGTCGCTCAAGTAGTAGAGCACTAGCCTTGAGCAAAAAATCTCAGGGACAGCACCCAATCCCTGAATTCAAGCTTCCAAGAGTGGCGCACACAAAAAAAACAAAAGTAATAGATGTGATGCATGAATATTCTAAACTCCCTTTTAATTTTTAAAACCTTGTGTAAGTAGTATTAATTGCAAACACAAATGGAAAAACATTGTAATGTCTATATATTAGTATATATCATATATTATTATGAAAGTATATATTACAAATGAAAAGACAAACACAACAACAAAAGATAATAGAATGTGGATAAGAAACTCCTAGAAAGAACTGTACAGTCCCATCAGTAATTATTTTATTTATTTTAATTAATCAATTTAATTAAATAAATAAAATGCTAGTGGTCTGGCCTTACAAGTTGACAAAAGCTAAAAAAAATCATTATATTCAGTGTCGGCAAAGATATGGGGAAAACAGGCCTACTCCTTCTTCATAGATAGAAAGTTTATAATCTAACAACTTT
>NW_012273202.1:0-1604 GCF_000151885.1 Dipodomys ordii
TACCACTGAGCTACCTTCCCAGCCCCACATGTTTTTGTTGTTGTTGTTTGTTTTGTATGTTTGTTTTTTACTTACCCTCATAAAAGTTAAACTTCACAGCTTTATTTCCAGGAACATAAAATAAAAAGAAAGGGGAAAATGGATTGTACTGTATAGGGTGGAGCCTCTTACACAAATACTACTTCGAGCTAGAGTTTGATAACAACTCTCTTCTAGGATCTGCGGTTGGAGTGTGATCTACTGAAACTCTTAGGAAAAAACACAGTGTATAATATTTTCTAATATTATACACTTTGCTAAACAAGCAAACAAAACAACTTTCTTCTAAAAACAAAATAGCCAGTCATGCACCTGGTACTTGGGAGGCTAAAGTAGTAGGATTATTTGAACCCAGAGGCTTGATGCCAGCAAGGACAAGACCCTAACTCAAAGAGAGGGAGAAAGACAGACTGCAGTGAAGCTGAGCAAGGTTCAAGGGAGTATGATTAGCATGCAGCCTGATCCAGTATTGGGGTATGCCAATTGTTCACAAGAGAGAACTGCAGGCAAAAACAAACAGAACAACCACAAAAACCTGGATGAATAATTAAACAAAGCAAAGACAGCCAGACATGGAAAGAAAAGGGCAACTCAGGTAAAAGGATAGCAAAAGAATGATAGGAAGGATTGAAGAAAGGGAGAAGGGAGAAGGAAAAAAAAAAAAGACCAAAGAATTTAATTACAATCAGAAAAGAATTACCCTTTCTTGCATGACACAATCTTTCACTGCAAAAGGTCTTCAAATACGGAGACAATCAGGCAAAAGAAACCAGAGCCTCACTCATCATAAAATTCATCCTTCCAATTATTATTTTCCATATCCATTTAACATGCACCTTGTGGGAACTACTGAAGACTTCACAGGAGTCATATTTGAATGAGAATACAAGACTAATACTTCTAGCGAATCTAATGCTTGGTATAATGCTCCCACATAACCCCCGATACACCACCTTTCCAACCTTTCAGTTGTTCCTAATTTCTCATTTATATTCAGACTGCTTCTTTCTAAAACTGCAAGATGATTACCATGGATCTCTTTCTTGAACTCTACTACAATTTTTCAGTTCACTTTATCTTTCCATGTATTCAAAAGAAAAATGACAAAAAAAGTATTTTAAAAATTCTCAATTGTCACATTAGAAAAAAAGCATTATAAAATAGTTTTAACACCTAACAAGAAATAATTTTGCCTAGAAAGTCTTGCTTTCTGAATATTCTACCTAAGTAACCTTATATTTGACCACAAGTATCAATTTTTGTTCTATAAAAATTCTTGTTATTAATCTTGACAAAGTACCCTTATTCCACCTTTTAAATCATCTTCCCTAATTCAACACATTATTCCAATTTTGCAACCTTTTGTACTTTGGGGCAAACTAAGTCCATTTTCCCTTGAAAGAGCACTTAAGAAAAGTGTTTCTAACTTTAAAAAAGTAAAAAGTCAAATTATAAAAACATATAATCTGGGGGCTGGGAAGGTGGCTCAGTGGTAGAGTGCTTGCCTTGCATGCATGAGGCCCTGGGTTCGATTCCTCAGCACCACATAAGCAAAAAGAAAAAAG
>NW_012273203.1:0-2251 GCF_000151885.1 Dipodomys ordii
CCCAATACTCCTCCCCCACCCCACCAAAGTTGTAAAGTTCATTTTTCCACATAAAGACTTGTACATCTCATTGTTGGAATGGATCCACCTGTATCCCTATTTAAACGATTTGTTTTTTCCCTTCCCCTCCACAAATTATACCAATCATTTATTTTAGATACTTACATAGGCTAAACTACTTTAGCTTTTGTCCAAGTGCTATGATTGAATATTCTGTCTGATTTTTACTAACAAAACACCTTGAAACCACAAGGATGATTTATCTAGGCTGAAAATAAAACCTCCTGCCTACTGAAGTCTGGTGCAGCTGAGTTATCACTATTTTCATCCTGTAATTTGTTTTATAGGGTACTAATTAACAGGGCAAAGTCTGTTGCCAGGAAAGTAAATCACATTTTGCTGTTTTCTTCTTTTCTAACAAGACACAGACCTTGTTTTTAATTAAAGGGCAAGTTCCAAGGGCACTATAAGCTACTGAAATCAAGGAACACTGAGCGGAGACCCAATAGCTGCTATACAGGGCTCAAGAAATATACTAGGAGTGAGAATTGCACTGACAACCTTGGAAAGAAGAAATTCCATTCCTCAAATGCCCTGGCTATCCTTTCTATTCATTTTTCCTCTAATCTCCCACTGCATATATCTCCTGTTTCCACTCAACTGACACAAGCACTATAAAAGTTTTTGTGTGTATGTGAGCTGGCAGTGGGGCTTGAACTCAGTGCCTAAGCGCTGCCCCTTGAGCTGTATTTGCTTAAGGTTGGCGCTCTACCATTTGAATCACACCTTCACGTCTGGCTTTTGGGTGGTTAATTGGAAATAAGAGTCTCGTTTACTTTTCTTCCCTGGGCTGGCTTCCAACGTAATCCCCAGATCTCAGCCCCGAGTGGCTAGGATTATAAGTATGAGCCACCAGAGCCCAGCTTATAAATAGTCTTTTAAAAAGCCAATGTCTTCCTCCAACTCATTTTTGTCCCTCACGGGGAACTCTTTTCTTCCACGAGGTAGCTACTGTCCAGTCAGATGCCCCCACCGCAGCCTCCCCTTCTCTGAAGCTGCTTTTTGCACCTGGCCGCTTTTGGTGAGTCTCCTAAGCGCTTCCTCTCTCACCCTCGGGGCGGGGGAAGGTCTTCTTCAGCCTTTCTCCTTCATTCTGCTGCCCTCCACCCCATTCCTGGAGGCTCCGGACTGGAGATGCCCGCTCTGGCTTCTCCTTGGGAGTGCTCGAGCCACCTGAGATGTCTAGGCGAGGGTTGGGGGACGCGCGAGCGAGCAGGCTGGGCGGGTGTGCAGTCAGCGGCCCGCACCCCGGAGCCTGACGTCACCTGTCAATCTCCCGCGGGCGCCGAGCTCGGAGCCGCCTTTCCTGCCACTCACTTGTGTCACTTGCTGCGGCGGCGCGGGCCAGCGACAGGCGTCCCGCGCTGGCCTCCTCGCCGGCCCCGGCCGCCTCCTGCAAGGCAGCTGCTCGGTGGGAGCGCAGCCCCGCGCCCCTCCGCGGAGCGCATGCCCAGCGTCTCCCCGAAGCCCTGACTCCCCAGGTGAGTGGCCCCGCTCCCCGGGATAACTTGGATGAGTGTGGGAAAGGGAAGGCTAAAGAACCGCTGGGTATTTGGGACTCTCCCGCGATCAGAGAACTGGAGCAAATCGGAGGCACCCTGTCACCCCAGCCTGTCCATCCTTGCCCCCTGTACCCCATTTCCGAGGGGGTGCCATAGGCTCCAGATTACTCCAGACAACCGCGATCACAAAGTTCGCTTTCAGCACCGCGGACAGCGACCCGCCGCCGGGCTCCCGCAGGGGCTGGGCTGGAGCGCGTGGATTTTCCTCTGAATGCTGCCTTCCTACTTTGATGTATTTGGGGTGCGTGTGCAAGGGCAGGTGTACCTCTGGGGCTCATCTGTGTGCCTATGAGTGCGTTATTTGTGCGTGTGTTTGTGCAAACCTCCAGAAGTCCGTGCGGGCACTCACTCAGCTCAACAGGTGTAGATTTATTTCGGGTTCGCGGGTTAATACTCCTGCTTCCCCACTCTGCTCTGGGGTCCCGGGGATCTGGGATGCACGCTTGAAGTGGGATCATTCGAGCCGGGTCCCCGGTGGTTCCCCGAACCCCACACCTGACGCGGCCTCTGTCTGTCTCTGCAGGGTGCAGTACCTGGCCGGGATGAACGCGAGCGCCGCGTCGCTCAACGAATCTCAGGTGGTGGCAGCGGCGGCCGAGGGAGCGGCAGCGGCGGCCACAGCAGCGGGG
>NW_012273204.1:0-1430 GCF_000151885.1 Dipodomys ordii
AGCGGTAGAGCGCTCGCCTTGAGCTGAAGAGCACAGGGACAGTGCCCAAGCTCAGAGTTCAAGCCCCACGACTGACCCCCCCCAAAAAAACTATCAGTAAGACAAGGCTGGAGGTGTGGCTCAAATGGTATAATGTCTACCTAGCAATCTCAGCAACCTCAAGACCCAGAGTTCAAACCATAGTACTGAAAAAGAACAGAAAAGTAAACAAGAAACAGACAACAGTTACTAAGTCACCTTTATGAGGGATTCACATTTATCATAGAAAAGAGGAAACATTTTGCATAACTAGATTGCAAGTTTCTTATATTTAAAAGTAACCTAGAATGCAAGGCAATCTACAAAAAGAGAGCTATCATTACTAGTACATTTGACTTTCCAAGCAATAAACCTGCTGGGCTCTTGAGTGTAATTCCAGTTATTTAGGAGGCTGAGATCAAAGCCAGCAGTTCAAAGCCAGCCCAGGAAGGAGTCCTTGAGACTCTTATATCCAATAAACTACAAAAACAAATACAAGCAAAGAAACAAACAAACAAGCTAGAAGTGATACATAGGCTCAAGTAGTAGAACACTAGCCTTGAGCCATAAAGCTCAAGGACAGCTCCCAGGTCCTGAGTTCAAATCCCAAGACCAGGACACCCCTCCCCAAAGAAAAGCAAAAGAAAACCGTTTCTCTTATATGGCAAAATCAAATTGGCATCTCCTTATATATCTCGGGGTGAGGTGAGGGGAAGGGGAAGCCTTAACTAGCAACTTAAAAATGGAGGTCGGAATACACAAAGGAAAAAAAAAAAAAGCAAAGCCCACCTGTATATCTGTTTTCAACCATTTGGAGTCAAGTCGAGCCTGGGCAGCCAGACAAAACGACTCAGAGGGCATCTTCGTTTAGCTTCCTTTTAGTGAAGGGCCTGCAAATAAAACAAAAATGTTAAAAATCTAAAGCTTAAAAAAATGTTTTTCACAGCCCCTCCTGCACGGTTTAATGCAGCAGAGAGAGAGAGAAAGAGAGAGAAAGAGAGAGAGAGGACTGGGGGAGGGGGATGAGAAAAGAGCAGAATAGAGGAAAAGATGAAAGCGAGCAAAAGGAAGAGGAGAAAAGGGAAAAGCCACCTCAAGAGATGAACATTCGCCCGGTTTTTGCAAACACATCGATGCGCCCTAGGGACTGGACGGTCCCCAGAGACCAAAGCAGAATGTCACCCCCCCTTCTCTGACACCCTCCAAGGTAAATTCACACACACGACAGGAAGCCAGCCGCCCACCGCTTCAACCACAAATGACACCAGCATGCACCTGCCGATCGGGCACACAGATCGCTGCGCGGGGCGGGAAACAAACCCCTCACCTATCCCCACCCCCCCAAAAAAAACAGTCACATCTGCAGAGATGCCCCCCCAGCAATAATCACTTAGCAATGGGAAAGACAAGCG
>NW_012273205.1:0-2518 GCF_000151885.1 Dipodomys ordii
AAGATAATGAGTACATTTCTTATCAAGCATTGTAGCCTCCTCCTTTGTTTCCCCTTCCCATCCTCCCATCGCCCCACACCCAACCCTCCCCGCTACCCCCCCTCTCCCCACACCAAAGTTGTAAAGTTCATTTTTCGACATAACGACGTGTACATCTCATTGTTGCAATGGGTCCACCTGTATCCCTATTTAAACGATTTGTTTATACCGACATCAAATATCGTGAAAGCAGGGGTTATACTGTGGGAGAGGGACATACAAAGCAACAAAGAAATAATCTTATAAATGTGTTAGAAATAATCAAATGAAAAAAAAAACATTTTAATGCATATCTTAGGGTTCATTTCCCTATCATCAACTTATCTGACCTTTTCTGCTTGACTCAGACATGTACTAGATATTGCAAATAAGGGAAACCATGGTACCTATGTTTCTTTGGGCCTGGCTTACTTGAAGTTCATTTTGATAAGCATCATTTTATATAGTAATATGCCCATACTTCTTGAGCTATTGTGATCACCTGTTAAGAATATCCTAAACATATTCTAGTTACTACCAATGAGGGAAAACATGCAGCCTGTGTTTCTTTGGGTCTGGCTTGCTTCTCTTAATATAATTTTTTCCAAGTCTTTCCATTTTCTAATGAATGGGACAATATTTTCTTTTTTATTCACTTGTTATTACTTTTCATGTGGCATCTGGCAAATAAAAATATGAGTGGTTTAGGCTGAAATTTACAAAATTAAAATTCAGGAAAGAAGATATACTAATGACAAAAAAGTATTTAATTTAGTTAGAGTGTATTTAGTAGAGTAGGACACATAAGATTAGGGTTTGAGAAGAACTTATAAACTCTTAAAGTTTGCGTCTAAAGAAAATGAGAGAAGTGGAGATGGCAGAGAAAGGATGGTAGCAGAAGAACAAAGGAGGAGGCAACAATGCTGGATAAGAAATGTCCTCATGACCTTGCTCATCTAACTGTAACCTCTCTGTACAGTTTTTCACAATAAAAAACTTATTTAAAAAATAAGTAAAACAGCAAAAAGGAAGAGAAAAAAGAAAATGAGAGAAAATAGGAATGAGGTAAAAGTTCAGAGTCAGAAGAGAATTTTCATTCATTTATTTTTAAGGTAGGAGATACGTCAGCATGCCTTAGCTTCTAATATAGTCTAGATGGAGGGCCACTAGAAGGATGTTAGCTGAAGATATAGTGGAGGACCAACTGATGTATGAAGATTCTAAATGCGATGATAAAGAGCATGTACAATGTAAATCCCTCCAAAAGCCACTGAGAGATAAATGTACTAAGATAATTTTACTTGTGTTAGATACTGGAAATCTCACAATGGTTGTCTTGTGAAGGGACAGCATATGTTAGGAGATCTTGCAAATGAACTTTATGTAATAATGCGGAGAGACCTTTATGAGGAGAGTTCAGTCTATTGCCTACCTCCCCTCTAATGCACAACCCACTTCCCGAATGAATTATTTCATGGTGTCTAGAGGAAAGGTGGAGGCAAAAATCAAGATGCTAGATAAACCTCTGCATGTTGTTTGATTGGAGGTCCCAAATACAACCAAGACAACATAGAAACAGCCCTGAGGCACACATCTCTGGTAAGTTTTTCACCATAAGAGTGCATTATAGAAGGAGGCTGCAATGCTTGATAAGAAATGTACGCATTGTCCTGCCCATGGAATTGTAACCCCTCTGTACAGTATGTTCACAAAAAAAATAAAATATAAAAAAAGAGTGCATTATAATCTTAAGGTTACTAATGCGTATACAGTCAAAGTTTTTCACAGCTAAAATGCTTTTCTTCAAAACATGGCAAGTTCTTAATAGCTATATGTCAATGAAAGAAGGAAGATTTCACGGTATTTGATATTGGTACCCTATGTATTGTATATATGTTTATCTTTAAAATTTTTTTTGCTTTATTTTTATTTATTTATTTTTTATTGTGAGAATACGGTACAGAGGAGTTACAATTACATGGGCAAGATAACAGTACATTTCTTATCAAGCACTGCTGTCTCCTCTTTGTTTCCCCTTCCCTTCCCTTCCCATATGCCCTCTACCTCCCCCCACCCGATCCTCCCCCCCCCCAAAATTGTGAAGTTCATTTTTCAACATAACGACTTGTACATCTCATTGTTGCAATGGGTCTACCTGTATCCCTAGTTAAATGATTTTTTTTTGCCCTTTCCCTCCACAAATTATACCAACATCAAATACTGTGAAAGCAGGGGTCACATCATGGGGGAGGGACATACAAAGCAACAAAGAAATAATCTTATAAATGTGTTAGAATCAATTGCATGAAAGAAAAAAAAGCACTTGAATGCATATCTTAGGGTTCATTCCCCTAACATCAACTTATCTGACCTTTTCTGCTTGACTCAGATATATACTAGTTATTGCAAATAAGGGAAACCATGGGGCCTATGTTTCTTTGGGCCTGGCTTACTTCACTTAATAGAATTTTTTCCGTCTTTCCATTTCCTAACAAATGGG
>NW_012273206.1:0-2727 GCF_000151885.1 Dipodomys ordii
GCTTTTTTCTTTTTGCTTATGTGATGCTGAGGAATCGAACCCAGGGCCTCAGGCATGCAAGGCAAGCACTCTACCACTGAGCCACCTTCCCAGCCCATGTAGTTAATCTTATCTAAGAGAATTTTAAGTCAGGACAGCTAGCCTTGACAGGGAAGCTTGTGGGGGAAGAACCCTCCTTGCGCCTCACCTTTTCAAGGGCACAAACAGGAGGGGATGAGGGGGTTGTATATAGGTGGCCTTTCACTTGCCCAAGTGCTTATATATAGGTCCCATAAAATATCAGGGTCTAGTGGCTCATGAAGGAGCCACGTGCACTCACTGTCCAGTGAATATTGGGGCAAAATTTGCATAAGTGCATAATCTTATGAGGCCTAGGGCCAGGCTGGAGCTTTAAAGGCTCCAAATTATGCAAAAGACTGCTGGAGGAGAACCCTGAGGAATTTTAGATAGGCTCGCTCCTCCCATGGTGAGGACCGGAAGTGGATGTAGAGCTTCCACGAGTGTTCCCAGTTGACTCCTGTCAACGGACTGAGGGGAGCAATCAGCAAGAGGGGTCATCACTGTGCAATTGTTGGATCCCTGGCTTATGGCTGGTGAGTGGCCTTGGCCTACTGGGCTGGACTCTGGCATTTACCCTTGTGCTCTGAACTGTCACCTACCACTGAAGAAGGGTCAATCAGCTGGTGTTGAATGCAGGAAAGGTGCTCAGTCAGGAGGAATTCACCTTGTTGGATGTGGGCCTGAGCTTGATTGCCAGGTCCTTGGGGCAGCTCAGATTCCCCAAAGGGGAAGAGAAAAACTTGCCAGGGGAGCCTAGATCCAAGTCACAGTACCAGTGAAAGCACCATCCCAGAAAACTGCATGAACATAAAGTCACATACACAGAGAGAGGCTTATTGCCAGCAGTGGCTGGCAAGGCTAGTTCTCTTGCCAGAGGGAGAGAAAAAGCACTTGCTATTGTTTAGGTAGCTTCTTATGCTCTAGAAGGGCTAAGGGTGGGATTTCATGCAGGATAGGAATTCCATTATGGTGGGCTAAGATTTATGGCAGGTGCTCAGATAAGCGGGTCTGCTATTTGGAATGTCAAGGTGAGAGAAAGGCAGCTTATTAGCTGGCTGTACCAAAAGGGCCCGTTGTCCGCCAGTCTGGGGAAAGGAGCATGTCAGGCTGACAGTTCCTAAGCCCTGTGAGGTATTTCACTCTCTTGTGATCAAAACAAAAATGAACTATTTTAAGCCATAGTTTTTGTAATTTGTTACAGCAGCTATGGGTATCCAATAACGCCTAACTTTTCTAGGTTAACTTGCTTAGAGAAGAGATAGGCTTAATGTTTTACTTCAACATTGGTCCACTCTTCCTACATACCAGTATTTGTGTACAACTGAAAGACAACTTCAATTGATTTTAACCAAGAAGTCTAACTATATTCACTTCTTTCACTATAATTTAGTAAAAAAAAAAAAATCAAAACAAAGCTAAATGATTCATGGAAAGCTCCCTGGCTCACATTTCCAACCAAAGGATGCACAGAAGGCTCAGCATGGTGGTGACTATCTTCCCTAGCAGCCTCCAACAGAGAATTAGGTGCAACAGGCAGAGGCCTGGCGCAAGTGGTAGAGCCCTTGCCTAGTATTACTTGTAAGAGAAAGCAAAGTGCAGCATCCATCCATCCCAGTTTAAGACCAAGAGAGAGCCTATTGGTGTGTTCCCAACAATCACTACAAATAAGCTTTAGCAAGAACTTTTAATAAATTTTGAGTTACAGTTGTTGTGAAAGTAGAGCTCACTTCCAATCTTTGAAAAAGTGTCCTGTTATTCCTCAACATGTACTTTAAGTCCAAGGGAATGACTAGGTGTTGATGCGTAGCAGCTGCTCCTGGCCATTTATGATGAGGGACTTGAGCTGTCCATCCTCCTCCACTTCCACCCTCTCCTGGCCGTTCTCCACGATCCTCTTGGTGGTGATCTTCTTGCCATTGACGATTTCTGTGGAAGTGGACACGGACTTGAAGTTGCCTGCCCCGCCACCGCCACAGGACATGGAGAAGGAAGAAAGGCCGTCGGCCAGGGGCCCGAAGGATGTGAACCCCGTGTCAAAGGAAGAAAAGCCACCGCCAAAAGCGGGGAACTGGGAGAAGGTGGAGAAGAGAGGCGCGGACGCCCTGCTTCTGCTCCTGCTTCCTCGCGGGATCCTGTGGCCCCCGAAAATGTTCTCCAGCGGGGCTCCGAAGAAGTCGAAGGAAAAGGGGTCCTGTCCGCCGAAGAACTCCCTGAAGACGTCGGCGGGGTCGCGGAAGCTGAAGACGCACTCGAAGGGGTCGTGGCAGGGGCGGCCCGCGGCGCCCGCGCTGTCCTCGCCCGCCTCGCCATAGCGGTCGTAGACGCCGCGTTTCCTGGCGTCCGACAGCACCTCGTAGGCCTGGGCCACCTGCTTGAATCTCTTTTCTGCCTCCTCCTTGTTCTCGGGGTTCTTGTCGGGGTGCCACTTGAGCGCCAGCTTGCGGTAGGCCTTCTTGATGGCGTCGGTGGAGGCCTGCCGGGGCACGCCCAGGACTTCGTAGTAGTCCACCATGTTGGGGTTAGAGGAGGGCGGGCAGGGCGCGGCCCTGGGGCCAGGGCAGGGTAAAGGCAGCTTCTGGTGGAGGCTGCTGGCTGAGGCGTGGCGTCGCTCTTGTGACGTGGCCGCATCTGATTGGCTGATGCTGTCTGGGCCTCTTATCCCAGAAT
>NW_012273207.1:0-1479 GCF_000151885.1 Dipodomys ordii
GAAGTGGCGCTGTGGCTCAAGTGGTAGAGTGCTAGCCTTGAGCTGAAGAGCTGAGGGACAGCACCCAGGCCCAGAGTTCAGGCCCCACGACCAGACCAAAAAAAAAAAAAGAAAGTTGGGGGCAGGAGGAGAGCAAAAGGCATCTGGTCTTCATAACCAGCTCCCATTAAGAAAAATACAATTGTTTTTCAGGTATCAGTCATAATAACATAGGAAAGGCTCAAGTCATTTCTATTTATACTCAGCATGAGAATGTTGTTATTTTGAGCAGCATGAACAAGGATTATGATATTCCCTGGTGGATGTCTAAGAAAATGAACAGTTGTTTTGCATGCACAAAATACTATGACCTAGGAATGCATGATTTACTCGTTTAGCTGGTCTAGAAAGACTTTGAAAGTCAACAGATAAATGATATGCTCTTCTTAACAGAAGCGAATCATTAGCTATGTATGGTTTTATAGAAATCATAGAAGACTGGTAGATTTGGGTGGTTACTGTGCAAAGAAAGGGATTTGGGAGTGTATTGGACTCCCTCTTAATCAAATCCAAGTAGATAAATAATTTAAACCTATCTTCAAGGTTGAATGGTCTTCAAACTTGTAATTGTTCAATCATGTTTCATAGTATTTGCACTGGATTAATTAATCATTTCTTCTAGATCTACAATAGGCTAATTCATATAGTGTTTATTCTTATTATCTTATTTTAACATTAATTACTAGGGTAGAAGCACTACCTGTGATTTTTATGTTTTATTCTGGCAAATACTTTTCTTTGATTGTAAACATTTTCTTTTGTCTCAAATAAAATGTGTTGATTAATGAATGCATCTAGTTTTATGACTTTAGTTTGTAGTGTCCATCATGAAGTTGACCAATTTTATGTGAGAATCATATGCAGCAGAGGATTATAAATTAATTTTGTCATATCAAGCTATTGGCAATCGCTCTTTACTCCACCATCCCAAAGACAATCACTAATGGGAAGTTTTGTTTTGCAGAGCATCTTTAAAAGAGGTTCTTAGGAGTCTGGAGTTTTAGCTAATTAAATAATCTGAACTGGTAAATTAATCTCAATGTACCTCTTTTTGCACAGCTCCAAATTTCTGTCTTGACATTTAGACAGTTTGCCTGGTGATTTATCACTTCAAGGTTATGGATTACTTAAGCTAGGTAGAGTACTTGGAAGAGATTTGTTTCACAGGGCATTAGTTTTGGTTGAGATCATTAACTTGTACGCATAGGTACAAAATTAGACAGAAAAGTGCTGACATAACACTTTCAAACATCCCCTTTCCCACTTACCGGTTGAAACCAAACCTCATGTTGCCTACTGTTGGTGTCCCTTCTCTTATATTATTCTTTTTGTGTGTGTGTGGTCCAGTTGTGGGGCCTGAACTCTGGGCCTGAGTGTTGTCCCTCAGCTCTTCAGCTCAAGGCTAGCACTCTACCACTTGAGCCACAGCGCCACTTCCGG
>NW_012273208.1:0-1071 GCF_000151885.1 Dipodomys ordii
CGTAAAAGCCTGTGTCTCATGCTCGATGGACTAACTGGTACACACTGCATGTTTATAAGGATTCTTCAAGGGCTGGGAAGGTGGCTCAGTGGTAGAGCGCTTGCCTTGCATGCCTGAGGCCCTGGGTTCGATTCCTCAGCACCACATAAGCAAAAAGAAAAAAAGCCGGAAGTGCTGCTGTGGCTCAAGTGGTAGAGTGCTAGCCTTGAGCTGAAGAGCTGAGGGGCAGTGCCCAGGCCCAGAGTTGAGACTCTCCCCCCCAAAAGGATTCTTCAATATGGATTATTATTTCCTAGGTATCACTTTTCTGACTTGGGAAATACTTTGCTCTTATTTCTCTCCTTTCTTCCTAAGGTATTTCCCAGAACTGATGGAATTCTTCGCTTCTCGAGGGACCCATAGGAAAAGTGTTCTTGGAAATGACCACTAAAACTGCATAACTCAGTAAGTCTTTTGGTCTGAAAGATTGTGACTGTGTGTATGTGTGTGTGTGCGCTTGTGCGTGCACGTGTGTTGTGTATGTGTTGCTGTTTTGTAATTTTTCCCCCTGATGAGACACTTGAGGGTCAAAAATGGATAAGGCTGGGTCAAGGTCAATGTGTTGGTAGCAAAGTTCAGACAATAAAGCATATCTCTTCATTGACATTACATTCTTCCCATGAGACAGCTGTATATGGGCAGGAAATGGCCAAGGCAGTAGCTAAGCCAATTATAAAAGAAACCCATACAAATTAAAAGGACAAGTTAGCTGGGCATTGGTGGCTTACACCTGCAATCCTATTCAGGAGGCTGAGATTCAAGGCTCATGGCTCAAAGCCAGCCAGGGCAGGAGAGTCTGTGAGACTCATCTCCAATTAACTATTAAGAATCCAGAAATGGAGCTGCAGCTCAAAGTGGTAGGGCACTAACTTTGAGCACAGTTCTTTCAAGGCAAGAAACTGAGCACCAGAATCTTGAGCACAAAACTCAGGGACAGTTGTATGAGTCAAGCGGAAAAGGTCAGATAATGTGATGTCAGGAAAATGAACCCTTAGATATGTATTTTAATGTTTTTTTCTTTCATGCATGTGT
>NW_012273209.1:0-2068 GCF_000151885.1 Dipodomys ordii
GGGGGGGTCACACAACAAGTAATTTCCAATCTCACCTTCTTTTTGTTCATATTTTAAAATGTAAAGCTGTCTCCACCTCTGCCCGCTGCTGGGAGTTGGGATGCTTGGGGCAGAGGCAGGGTGCCCCCACAGGACGTCACTCACCCGTCTTACCTTCCCCTGAAGACCTCTCCGACTCCTGTGAGGCTGGGTCCCTCTCCAGGGACCATGGATGCTGCTGGGCCTGGCGGAAGTCCTCCAGGAGTTCAGGGCTGGTGGCGTCAGGAAAGGACTGCTCGTGGCCCCAGACTTGTGTGCTTCCATCTGTATCTTCCTTCTCCTCAGCCCAGGCCCAGCGCCGTCGCTGGGGCGCCTTCACCAGGCCTGGCCCTGTCCAGTGCACCTGTGTCCCTGAGCTGGCCATCAGCCTGGCTTGGAATTCACCTGGGCCACCTCATCTTCAGGAGACAGAGTTGCTGCTGGGGCCCCCCAGTCACCGCTGACTCCTCTCAGCACCAGCCATCCTGCCTGCGACCTATCAGGATACAACAGGGGACAATATTAATCCTTAAAGTCCTACCTTTGTACAGGAAATTACCAGCCCAAAGTCAGGAATGAGATGCCTGGTTTAAGACCCAGCTGCACCTGCCTCAGGGGTGTGGCCTTGGGAAAGTAATTCTACCTTCATGTGCCTCACTGGTAAAACTTCAAGAATCCCCCTGTCTCCCCACCTCCCCCACCCCTGATTCCCCAGGATGTGTATAACATTGCCTGGCCTAAGGACAGGACAGGAGCTTAGCAGCCAGGTGACAAACCAGCGGACATGCCCTGGGTGCCAGCTACTGCACAGCCACTGGCACAACATAGGCCCTGTACCCAGAAGACGTGACAGCCTCAAGTGCGGAGGAGCACACAGATAACCAGGAGCTTCTGGAGAAACCCAGAAGTGAGGGAAAATACCAATCCAGAAGCCACATCCAGCCAGGCGCCAGTGGCTCATGCCTGTAATCCTACTCAGGAGGCTGAGATGTGAGGATCATGGTTCAAAGCCAGCCTGGCAAGGAAAATTCTATGAGACTCTTATCTCTAATAAACTACACCCCTCCCCCCCAAAAAGCTGGAAGCAGAGCTCTGGCTCAAGTGGTAGAATGCTAGCCTTGCGCCAAAGAAGCTCAGAGACAGTGCCTAGGCCCTGAGTTCAAGCCCCAGGGCCAGAAGAGGGAGGGGGGAGGAGAGGGAAGAAGACAAAGAAGAAGAAGAAAAAGAAGGAGGAGAAGGAGAAGTGGAGCAGCAGCCATATGTTCTGGGGACCCTTCCTTAGCATGCCTGAGATAAAAGTTCCACATGAGGGGAGGGACTCGTGAACAGATCATTCCAGCCCCTCAAATAATTGAAAGCAGGCACTCAATCCAAATGTATTCATGGCAGCATTGTCCAAAGGGTAGAAACCACCAAAGGGGCACTGGTGTGGATAAACAATGTATAACATCGGCATATGATGGGGTAGAACTAAGCCATGAAAAGGAATACCAGAGACCTGACTCAAGCTACTTCAACGGGGATAAAACCCAAACACATTGTACTACGTCCTCAGAGCCTGTGGAGAAAACAGTCTCTAACTGCATACTGGGGACAGAGTTTCCTCCTTGGGATGATGATCATGTGCTGGAACTAGGTAGGAGGGACTGAAACACAACATTGTATGCTAGATACCACTGAGCTGCTGCTCACTTCAAAATGGAGACTTTTAGGTAGTGTAAATAGCATTGCAAAGCATTCCACTGCCAGGGGATCTGCGTCTACGGGAGCCTGCCACGGGGGTTCCTGGACACGGAGGTGGCTTCTGCAGGCTGTGGCAGGCTACGGACAGGGAGACATTCACAGCAAGGAGTGTGGGAAGGCAGGAGTGGCCTGACCCAGGTAGGCCTGCCCAGGAGAAGCCGGCGAGACTTCCCAGGCATGGAGAGGTGCAGTGTAGAAGTCTCAGTATGCAGATTGGAGCCACGGGACCCTAGCAGGCCCGACAGGAACTCTGGGGACCAGAGTAGGCAGGGAGGGAGGGAGGGAGAGAGGGAGGGAGGGAGGGAGG
>NW_012273210.1:0-1965 GCF_000151885.1 Dipodomys ordii
TACAGAGGGGTTACAATTACATGGGCAAGATAATGAGTACATTTCTTATCAAGCATTGTTGCCTCCTCCTTTGTTTCCCCTTCCCATTCCTTTCCACCTCCCCCCTCCCCCTCCCCTGCCCAAGTTGCAAAGTTCACTTTTCGACATTATGACTTGTACATCTCATTGTTGCGATGGGTCCACCTGCATCCCTATTTAAATGATTTGTTTTTCCCTTCCCCTCCACAAATTATACCAGCATCAAATACAGTGAAAGCAGGGGTTATACCGTGAGGGGGGACATACAAAGCAACAAAGAAATAATCTTATAGATATGTTGGAAACAATTGCATGACAGCAAAAACATTTGAATACTTTCACCTAACATCAACTTATCTGACCTTTTCTGCTTGTCTCAGACATACACTAGTTATTGCAAGTAAGGGAAACCATGGGACCTATTTTTTGGGGGGCCTGGCTTACTTCACTTAATATAATTTTTTTTCCAAATCTTTCCATTTCCTAATAAATGGGGCAATGTCATTTTTACTCTTCAGTGAGAATATTTAAGATCTACCTCACATTCAGATTTCAACTATACAATCCATTGTTGTTAACCATAGTCACCATGTTATACATTAGACTCCAACAATTTATATAAGAGATTATAAGAGATTGCTATGAACAACTATATAACCAATGATTTTGATAACCTAGCAGAAAACGATAAATTACTAGAAATATATAACCTACCAAAACTAAATTGTGAAGAAAAAGAAAATCTGAATGGAACAAAAATGAAGAAGATTTAATTGTAATAAAAAGCTTCACATAAGTGAAAACCCTGATATCAGAATAGGTCCACTGGTAAATCCTACCAAATACTTGAAGATTTATCACCAATATTTCTCAAGAAATTCCAAGACATTGAAGATTAGGGATCACTTCTAAACTTTCTTTTACAAGTTCTGTAATATACTGATACCAAAGCCAGAAAAGGACAATACAAGAAAAGAAAATTGTAGTCCATTATTTCTGATGAACCATAGTGCAAAAATCCTTCAAAAATACTGGCAAACAAAATTCAACAGCACAGTAAAAGGATCATACACCACAACCAAGTGAGATTTTTCCCTTAGGATATAAGAATGGTATTCAAATGAATAAAAGTTACACAGCATAGTAATGGAAAGAAATGAAAGAATAAAATCTTGATAAATACAGACAAACATTTGGCAAAACTCAACATATTTTCATTGTGAAAACTCTGAACAAATGGGTATATTAGGAATGTATCTCAGCATAATATGTCATTTTTTGAGAATTTAATTTTCTAATCTCAAGATATATTACAGAGCTATAGTAATAAAACTGATATTGGCATAAAAGTAGAGACATACACCAATGAAACAAAAACAGAAATCCATGAATAAGCCCATTTATATATAGTCAGCTAATATGTGACAGCTCATACAAGAACACACACTGAAAATCAGATAATCTCTTCAATAAGCATGTTGGGAAAACTGAGTATCTACAAACAGAGGAATGAAACTGAAACACTGTCTTTGATCACCCATAAATATAAACTCAAAATTGAATAAAGACTTGAATGTAAGACCAAAATTGTAACACTTCTAGAAGAAAAGATGTGGAACAAAAGCTCCCTGACAATGATCAAGTAATAAAAGCAAAAATAAGCTAGTGTGATTAGATCAAACTATACATATTCACAGGAAAGGAAACCATAAACAAGTAGAAAAGCAATCTAAAAAATAGGAGGAAAAATTTGTAAACCATTTATCTAACAAGACTTTAACATCCAAAGTAAGTAACAAACTCATAGAAATCAATAGAAAAGGAGTAAATAATTAGATTAAAAATTAGACCTCGGAGTCAAAGCAGATACTCTGAAAACATTACAGGATGGAATAGGAGAAACACAAGGTCTCCTTGGCACAAGCTGAAATTTTCTTAGTAGAGACC